>NW_026732023.1:55000-264515 GCF_028476545.2 Physella acuta
CTTACGACAAGGCCGATAACTTTGTCGTCGGTGTGTCTAGGAAAACAACTAATTTCGTAATAGGTAACCATATAATCCATATAATCGCAAAATTTATTACAAACGATACTTCAAATCTTAATTAAAACCTTTAAATTTAAACTTTATTACAGAGACCAACCCTAAACCACAACTCTAAAACTTATTGTAATTTACAGAAATAAGAACACTTAATGTGTTACACCGTTCAGATATCAGTAATGTGATTGTAGATGTATGACTAGTCGATAAGCATGTGAAAATAATCACGTGACAACATTCAAACGCAATGGGACGGCGTGGTCGTAGATTAGAACGCACAGCTGTTAACCAGAAAGTCACGCGTTCGGATCCCGGTTTCAAGTTCGTAGGGCATTCGTGAGTCCACCCAGCTCTGGCGGGTACCTGACTAACGTTGAGAAAAGTAATGGCGGCTGTGTATAGTGACGCCATATTATCACTTCAAATGCTAAAGTCACATAAACTTTTCCTCATCTGCTTCATATACCAAATCCAGTTCGAATTGGTTACTATAACAACTTGGTGTAATTTATATGTATTCAATTCGATTTCTTAATAGGAGATAAACTCAATGAAAAAAAAAATACCTACAACCCACCCCCTCCATCCCCCACTCCTAACACAGACCTTTATAACAGCTAATAGCAACCCATACTAAACTAAAACAAAGGAACAATGTAGATATACACACACGAACAACAGTTTGAAACGTACACACTGATACCCGCGTCATTAGTTATTAATGTAACCGAACGACCAAGCATCACATTGTGACTATAGAAATTTAAAATGAACTTCAAACAATGGCTACTATTTTCGTTACAAACTGTAACTTTATACCTAAAAACAAATAACTTCACTGCAGCAGAGAGAAGAAAACAAAACAAAACACAATGACACTAAATCCCCCACCCCTTGACCCCCTACCCTTACTATAAAAACCATAACTAAAGACGAACCACCAACAACTAAAAGGGAATGTTCCACTGTCAAGGGGCATAACCATGTTTAAACATCGAGGCAAGCAGAGTTGAATGCAAGGGGAATAAGAGACGTATTTGTGTTCGAAATGCAGATGCAGTGCCGAGCGCGCATCGTTTCAAAAGGGTAGAAAGGGGAGATTACACCAGGAGCGAGAAAGAAGAGAAAAAAAAAAACTATCTGGGTCACATTTAAATTAAAAAAAAAAAAGAAGAAAGAAACTAGGTCACTGGAATAAAGAAGATTAGCAAGTCTTTTGCATCAACTATACTCTTGTGCCCGGGACTCGAACAATGGGGGCAGGCTTTAGACCAGGTTGGTCCAACTTTTAAAAAGTTAAAACAAAAATTATTAAAGGAACAAAAAATTATATTTAAAAAATAAATTTAAAATATTCCCGTAATGAACAAGATTTCTGTGTTGAAAAATTTTCCACCATTAGTAATTTTATTTGTTTTAGTTTCTAAAAGTAAACAGCCATTACTAAATACGGCTAGTAGAATTTCTAAAAAAAAAATTAAATAAATAAAAATATAAAAATAAAGCAGGCGACTATTATGATCTCTTACGCAACTATTAATATTAAAAATAGACCACTAAAGATTTTATTTTCTTTTAAATGATTAACAAACACTTTCGTGCAATTTATCCAATAATCCTATTACATTTGGACTTACATACATATATATATATATATATATATATATATATATATATATATATATATATATATATATATATATATATATATATATATATATATATATATATTTAAAAAAAGGCCCGCTTATAATATATATAATATATGCATTGGTCCCTGATAAAGGAAGATTTGGATAGTGGCAGTGGGCGGCCCACTTGCCGCGTGGCTTGTCTCATCCGGGCGGTATCGAGTACTCGCTCGCCGGCCGAATATCCCCAGCGACTTACGCAACGGCATATTTCCATTGTACAACTGCAGGTCACTATAATTGTTTTTTTTTCCTTCGGTGAGAGGGAAGGGGTCCGTGCGGCATGGGATTGGGGAGGGTCGTTAACTATGAATAATTGATTGGAAAACGACTAGTTTTAACTCTAAACTTAAAGCCTTTCCATTTTACCCAGTGTACAAGCGTCCATTGTTCTAAGGTTTTTGTTCATACACTGGGCTAATTTATTTATTAGAGAATTGAAATGGTCGGAGTTACCACTGGAGCTCTGGGTAATTATAATTTACCTAGACCGCTGATGGTCTGAGTGGGAGAGAGCCCTGCATGGTATATTGGTAAGGGGTCACGAATGGTAAATTGGTAGGGGTCACGAATGGTATATTGGTAGGGGTCACGAATGGTAAATTGGTAGGGGTCACGAATGGTAAATTGGTAGGGGTCACGAATGGTAAATTATTAAGGGGTCGCGAATGGTGAATTGGTAAGGGATCCAAATGGTAAGTTGTTAAGGGATCCCTAATAGTAAATTGTTAAGGCACCCCGAATGGTAAATTGTCAAGCCATCCCGAATGGTAAATTGTTAAGCCATCCCGAATGGTAAATTGGTAAAGGATCCCGAATGGTAAATTGGTAAGGGATCCCTGAATTAAATGGTAAAAGCTCCCAGATAATGCGATGATAAAATGAAAACTGAGCGTTAAAGATTAGGTGTAAAGGGATACATGATCCTTGGGGTTATACGAAAACAGCGTTGAATAAAGTTTTTTGGCTAAAAGCCATGCATGTTACTATGGATACTGTCCTGATTAGCTTTTTATTCGGCAATCTTTTTATTTTAATTCCCAAAAGAACTTAAAACAGAAACAACGGAAAAGCTGGATTAAGGCGAATGGTTCAACATCTTCCGTCCTAGATCTTTCGATCTGTACAAAACCCCTGTACATGTAAACAGTAAATATAACAAATACCGATCGGCTTCTTCCCTGCACCGTACAAAGATGAAATAATTTTTGTCTGTTTTAATCCCAAATTGAGCTCCACCTGTAACTAAAAGCCAGATGTCAAGAGCTAACATTAGTTAACAGTCGATACTCCAGTATGTGATTAACACCGTGGTCGATCTGCCAACTACCACTATCTGCTCCACGCAGTATGGAGACTAAAGGTCAAAGGTGAGCGACATAAGGTCAAGCAATACTAGTCTAACATCAAGGGTTTATTACTGAAAATAGTTCTACTGTTGGAGTCTCGAGAAAAAAAAATCGTATGTAATCTTTAACCTTTCCTGATTGGGTTCCTGTTTAAGAATGACAAGGTATGAAAAGTGAGCTGTCGTGTTATTTGGACCGGTCAGATTAGTAGATGAAGTAGAGTTTATCTATTTTTTTCGGCCCCGGTTTTGTATGTGGTGCAGTGGTCTGCTGCTTTTGTTTTCAATCGCTCATCAAGTCTGTCTGGCGTCGTGGACATTATACAGACTCCAAAACTGTAGAATGTTCTGGATTCGAACTCTAGCATCCGTCAGTTGTGTGCAGCTTTTGTTTTTGTGTTTGTGTGTTTGTGTGTGTGTGTGTGTGTGTGTGTGTGTTTGTGTGTGTGTTTGTGTGCGTGTGTGTGTGTTTTACGATTTATAAAGAAAGTGGGCACGCTCTGGTTTATGGAAGCCTGTTGTCACAGTATTACTTGTGTCATATCATTACACATCTTCACTTAACAGATGAACACACCACACCAAACTCGCACACTCTCATCTTCAACACTCTGCAACTCTACTCACATACTCCACCCGGTTCTCCACCCTTAAACTCCACCCTCAAACTCCACCGTCACACCACCCTCAAACTATCCCCCCCCCCCCCCCACCCTCACGCTTTTCCTAAAAACTACCACTTCACCCACAAAGCACAAAAAACCATCTCTAAAAACCATCGTTACCTAGCATTCACATTCACGCTCCCCTCCCCTCCCCCTACCAGAACCGCCTACACTAAAACCTTAAGCCCCTTCCAACATCGCCGCTAAGGCAGTGACAACCTAACACCACACAGCGGACTATATAATTGGCACCAGTGCCGTCTGCTGGATGCTGCACGTCTTCCGGTTAGTGTCAGCACGTGCTCTGGTCTCGCTCACAAAGTCTTTAGGTCTAGTACCAGACGTCAGGTGCTGGAGCACAGCGGTCCTCACACTGGAGCTCATAAGTCCTCACATTATACATCCTACTGGAGCACAGCGGTCCTTATTAGCCCAGCGGTCCTCTCACGGTACATAATTCTGGTGTCCAGCGGTCCTCACACTGGAGCCTAGAAGTCCTCACATTGTACATCCTACTGGAGTCCATAAGTCCTCACTAGCCCAGCGGTCCTCACTAACCCACCCTGTCCTCTCACGGTACATAATTCTGGTGTCCAGCGGTCCTCACACGGTTAACCATCATGGAGTCCCGAGGTCACAACTAGAGCACAGCAGTCATCACACGGTGCGTCATTCTGGAGTTCAGCGGCCATTACTGGGTACACTATCCTGAAGTTCAGTGCTTATACTAGAGCTCAGCGGTTCCCTTAAGGTACATCCTGCAGGATCCCAGCGGTCCTCACATTAGGGCCCATAAGTCCTCAACCTGTGCACACTACAGGATCCCAGCGGTCCTCACATTAGGGCCCATAAGTCCTCAACCTGTGCACACTACAGGATCCCAGCGGTCCTCACATTAGGGCCCATAAGTTCTCAACCTGTGCACACTACAGGATCCCAGCGGTCCTCACATTAGGGCCCATAAGTCCTCAACCTGTGCACACTACAGGATCCCAGCGGTCCTCACATTAGGGCCCATAAGTCCTCAACCTGTGCACACTACAGGATCCCAGCGGTCCTCACATTAGGGCCCATAAGTCCTCAACCTGTGCACACTACAGGATCCCAGCGGTCCTCACATTAGGGCCCATAAGTCCTCAACCTGTGCACACTACAGGATCCCAGCGGTCCTCACATTAGGGCCCATAAGTTCTCAACCTGTGCATCCTTCAGGATCCCAGCGGTCCTCACATTAGGGCCCATAAGTCCTCAACCTGTGCACACTACAGGATCCCAGCGGTCCTCACATTAGGGCCCATAAGTCCTCAACCTGTGCACACTACAGGATCCCAGCGGTCCTCACATTAGGGCCCATAAGTCCTCAACCTGTGCACACTACAGGATCCCAGCGATCCTCACATTAGCGCCCATAAGTCCTCAACCTGTGCACACTACAGGATCCCAGCGGTCCTCACATTAGGGCCCATAAGTCCTCAACCTGTGCACACTACAGGATCCCAGCGATCCTCACATTAGGGTCCATAAGTCCTCAACCTGTGCACACTACAGGATCCCAGCGGTCCTCACATTAGGGCCCATAAGTCCTCAGCATGTAGGCGACATCCTACAGGATCGCAGCGGTCCTCACATTAGGGCCCATAAGTCCTCAGCATGTAGGCGACATCCTACAGGATCGCAGCGGTCCTCACATTGAAGCCAATAACTCCTCACACTATACATCCTACAGGATCGCAGCGGTCCTCACATTGAAGCCAATAACTCTTCACTCTATACATCCTACAGGATCCCAGCGGTCCTCACATTGAAGCCAATAAGTCTTCAAACTATACATCCTACATGATCCTATTGGTACTCGTGCTACAGCTGTCAGATGACAAAACCTGGAACCCCACAAATGTATACCCCCACCCTGTGATCTTGAAGACCACTATTAAGGCCATCCTAACCTCACACCATATATCCAACATCGTGAGAACCCTCCTCAGTAACATTCTTTCTTTACGATGTGTTTGCAAGTATCTTAACGTCACCAGCATTAAAATAAGTCACGCGCTAACAATTAAGACATGAACTTATGACTTCCGGTCCTGAGAGCATCGTATTTAGTTAACGGCCATAAACACAGAAACAGCGCGCTTTTAAACTCGTGGTTTTTTATTTGTTTTTTTACAGTCATTTAAATAAGAGAGTGTCTATTCGCATTTCACTGCAGTCTTCATAGTCTATTCGTAGTGAACTATAGTAAACTACTTATAGCCGCAGCCTTTATAAACTGCTGGGTCTTACTGTGTATGTTTATTAGAAGAATACAGTTAGCTTGCCCGTACCCCCATAATGAAATCATTAGTATCGATGTTTCAACATATACTTATCCACCCAACCGCGTCTAATTATTCGTGTAATTAACATAGCGAATAACAACACTAAAGCCTACACGTTTACAGTAAATGTAAATTTTTTCTTCTTCTTCGTTCTCAATTGTAATATTAAAAGATGCATTCTTCAACATAATTAAGTATAACGTGTCAACATATTATGTGCCGTCGACTCCAACTTTAGCCTGTCATTTTTTTCTTAATATACGTCCATAGCCATTGTCCAACCAAGAACAATCACAAAACAGCGTTTATTTGATTTTAGAGTTTTCTCTCTTAGAAGAGTTACTTTCCCCACCTAACCTCATCTGCTAAGGGTCCGAACGTGGGACTTTTGGTGTTTTAATTCATACACTCTCCGACCACGCCGCCCCCAATAAGGCAAACCTGGACTAAACAACAACAACACGATTCCAATACTAACTATAGAAATACCCTCCCCCTCCCCTCCGTTACGTTAACGTTGAATATAGATTGTATGGCAGATCTCTAAAAAGCATGTAAGTATTTGTTAGAAGTCTAACATACATTTGTTGTCCCCTGTCGGAAAGTTTGTAGTCGTCACACGGATAATATAAGGGGCCATCCATTTATGACGTCCACACGCGGGGGGGGGGGGGGGGGGGTCCAAAATCCAAAACGTGAACGTCATAAATGGATAACCCCTAAAGGGTAGAAACTCAAGGTCAAGGTCGATACGGTGACTCCTCATATTCCACGTTGGTTTAGTGGGACGTCATAACGATGATCTAATTCACCTTACACTATTGGTATTAGTCCTCGATTAAAAAAAACAACAAAAAACAAAAACAACCTCGTTTTTAAGATGGGCGGGAGTAGTCGATTAAAATGTAACGCAATCCTCACTTTGAGAGCCATAGTACCCTTTGTGAACCTGACGGTCCATTTGGGGCAGGTGAAGTAGACTTTACCTGTTTCACTAACCCACCTCCTAAGACTAAACCCCTCCTCAATGACTAACCCACTCCACTAATACTATCCCCCCTCAAGCTAACCCACCCCTTAAGATAACACCCGCTCACAAAGACTAACCCCCCCCCCCCCCATACACACACACACTGAAACTCCACTATTTCAACCCACCCTAAACCACCCCGTTACCCCAGCCCTGACCCTAGTTCATGCAACATCATGTGTGACACCATCAATTCGATTAGCTGGAGGGGGGGGGGGGAAGGATGAGAGGTAGGGGGGTAGAAAGGGGGGGGGGTGACTACCCCAACAGAACCAGTACTTCAAGGTCAAATTTGTAGAAATTTTAGAAATTTTACTTTTAGAAACGTTTCGAAAGGGAAAATATAACTAGCTATTTAAACTAAGTGTGATGAAAAACATACAACTAGATCTACAAACAATATGGGGGGAAAGGATAAGCCACAGAAGAAGATAAAGTAGCCAAAAATAAAAAAAAATTAACAACGATGAAGATGCGCGGCCACAAATGACTACCCTCATAGTATCGACGCGGTTCAGAATAATAACACATTTTTTTTTCTCTCGGTATCGCTCGGCCACTGCCCCCGCTCCGGAGAAAGAATTGCAGCTGCAAAGAAGAGAGAGAGAGGGGGAAGGGAGGGGGAAAAAACTATGACAGAACCTGTGCATGTCGTCTGCACGGGTGTAGTCCGACCTGGCGCGGGGAGGGGGGGGGGGGTGGGGGAGTGAACTAGTGCCCGCGATCAACAGCATGAATGGAGTCCACGACCATCCAGGCTCGCCGCCACATCGCGACCCACATCGCGCCTGCGATGTTACGTCTGCTTGTGCTGCGCAGCGCGCGCTGCATTTTCTGACATAACCCCCAACGGCTCGCTCTCTCCCTCCCCCATCCCCTCCCTCCCCCACCCCCCAACCCATGCCCTCCTATTTTTCTGCCCTCGCCGCAGGGGGCCAAAAGGATTCAAGATCTCTCTCAATCTCTATCGCGTTGTATCACTTGCGTCCAGTATTACACAACTACACTGTATTACTACCGCTCTCACAAGCGGTTAAAACTTTTTTTTTCTCTCCCCCTCTCCCTTCTCATCGCTACCAACGCTGCATTCTCTCCCCCCCCCTCCCACATGCACCCCCCCACATCTCTTATTATTTAATTCCCCCACATTAAAAAAAGATACTCTTCACCACCCCCTACCCCTTTTTTCCCTTCTAACAATCCCCCTCCCTTTGTATTTTTTTACCCCCACTTCTTAAAAAAAAAAAAAAAAAAACCCTCCCCCCACCACCGCCTTTATTTCTTTGGGTTGTTAGGTGTCGTGGTCCGCCTGCAGTGCGCAATGCATGTTATAGTTCTGCTCTTACTCGTGCAGTTTTCTGTGGCGCGAGGACGGGGGAAAGACTCGGTTTCGTTTCCTTTAGTTGTTTGAGTATGTCAGTTCAAACAGAGCCCATCTCGAGGCTGATAGAAAAAAAACAAACCACAACAAACCACTGAGTCGGATTTTTAACTTTTACTAGTAAAACCACCGGTCGCAGAACGCGTGCTTCACAATTTGAAAAAAAAAAATTACAATTGTGATATTTTAGAAATAATTTTTTAAATCTTATTTTTTGTAGATATAAAAAAACACGGTAATTATTTTTTTCCTACACATGGATATTGCTAGCGTGTTTTGATTTTCGGCGATTACCTTGACGCAGGTAATTATTAATTAAACTTGTATCCTTATTAGTTCTTAATTGTATTTTTTAAACGTTTTTATTTTTAATTTAATTAGTAATTTTTTTTTAAAAACTTAACCTCATTTCACAATTTGTAACATTCACACAACCGAATCTGTACTTCTAAGCCATACATCCACGGCAATATCTTACATTCATATTTTTTGCCTGTAATTACATTAATTGATTAACAAAACATTTTTATTACATTTCCAATAAAAATCAGCCGTTTCATAAATATCGATTCAAATATGTTTCTTCATTTTAAATTTTCAAATAGCAATAATTTTATTTTACTCAATATTTTTGGCAATTTGTCGTAAATGTATTTTTTGAAGACAATAATATACATAATTAATTACACTACAGCGCTTATACGAAATGTACATCAAACTCACATAACAATTTGATATTCATCATACATATAGTAGGAATAGACGTTTAATATTTATTAATAAATCTAATAGATTTAAACATTTAGTATAGATCTATATTCAATAGCCTCTTACATATAGAGCATATATCTAATAGACTTAAATATTTAGCATATAGCTAAAAAAAAACGTTTAAATATACAGCACATATGTAAAAGACGTTTAAATATTTAGCAAACGTTTAGTAGACGTTTAAATATTTAGCACAGGCCTAAATCTAATAGAAGCTTAAATATTTAGCAGTGTATATTATGCTTAAATGTTTACATCTAGTGTTAGCTAAAGTAAAAGATCTACAATTGGGCATACCTCTAGGACTTTAGTTTAAGTAAAGGCTATATAGACTAGGTAGTGTAAGTAAAGGCTATAGGTAGTTCAAGCTATAGGATTCAGCATGCATCTATTACACACTTAACTCTGAAGGCTTTCGGCCGAGAAGAGCGAACTAAAACTTTGATTGTTGCCATCGATTGACGAGACTCGGGCGATAGGTCACACTCGGCTGCTTGTGCTCGGTGTTTACATCTGCTGGGGCTACACGTACACGCCGCACAATGTGTCGTTTGGGACACGGTGCATGTGTCGTAGTCTACATATCTCATACGTTGTTTAACCTACGCTTCGTCGTGTGTGTTTAGAACTTAGAGTAATGTCGTGTGTGTTTAGAACTTAGAGTAATGTCGTGTGTGTTTAGAACTTAGAGTAATGTCGTGTGTGTGTGAATGTACGTGATTGGTGTGTGTTTACATACACACTGTCCGCGTGTAAAGCATGCTGTGTACGGTGTTCTGACGTAACGTTGACACAGCAGCCATGCATGTGACCCCCCCCCCCCCCCCCCCACAGGACACACTGCAGTTGTTTATCGGTCTGGCTTAGTCATGCGAGGGTATAATTCACAGGGTTCACCGCGAGGGTATTATCCAACGGGTTGGGTTCACGATGGGGGTATTATTCAAAGGGCTAGGTTCATGGTATTATTGATATTCGACGTATTGGTTTATATAAACATCTGCGGGATATTATCTACCGTTCGGTGTTTAAGTCGTGTGTTGGTTGTTACTAAACAAGCTCTACACTAACGTGTATTCAATATCTGCCCACTTCATCTATTCACTGTGTATTTGGATCATATGATGGACAATTTGTGTCTGTTTTTTTAACACGCCAGCTTTAAGTTTTCAAAAGGGTATGTTCGTCTAATTATTACACACCTCATCTTAACACTGCACTAGAAAATTATAATAAATAACGAGATAATAATTTCATATTGTTTTAACGCCAGTGTTGGATTCTCGATGAGCGGGTAGCGCCCCTAGTCTGGCTTGTACCGTGTTTGTTATGTTATGGTGAGTACGTCACCTCGCGATGTGCTGGATCCATTTCCGCATGTTGAGTTTTTAGGACACATTCCCGCTGATGAGTTCACCAGAAAAATTGCTCATCTAAAAACACAAACATCGCATTATTATTTTTTTCCCCAGTTATAATTAGCTAGAAGCTAGATTTTTAAAAAAATATCAAGAAGCCTTTTTTTCACCTCAGTTTAACGTCGAGTTTAAATAATCTGTTAATTTTATTATTATTATTCCGACACGACGCAATTTGTTGCTATACATTTCACAACATATAACATTTTACTCAGCATTAAAGCCATAACACAGGACACGTCGCGTAGGTTATTGTTGATTTCATACTACCGACCGATATATTTAAATACTTATACATCTAACCTTGCGCTCACTACGAGTAGGTTAAAATAATAATTAAACACATTCCTTTTAGATTAAAAAATTTAAAATCTTAAATATTTAAAAAAAATTAAAGTTATTTTAATCATGTTATGCCTGAGTTTTTAAAATATGTCTGCGTTGTGGTGTACTCCATGATCTATCTATATATATATACATACTTTTTTGTATATATATATATATATATATATATATATATATATATATATATATATATATATATATATATATATATATATATATATTCTATTGAACCCTAGGTAGCAGATTTTGAAAGTTTGAAAGATTAACAGTATATCTCCTCCCCCCCCCCCCACCCTGCCTGTGTACAGTATACAATGGCACACATACCACAGATTAAAAAAAAAACCTACATGCCGCATGTAACACGACACACACACCGCTTAGAGGAATACACCGGCCTCGTATCCATGTCCCGTTTACTGGGGCGCAGGCAGAATTCAGGTCACCTAATATTAGACACTAGTAACTAGCAGGTTGGCCCGTCTAGCTCGGGCCGTCTGCGGTTTTTGCACCTCTACACATCTTCCCCCCTTTTTTGATGCAGGCAATTTTTCCCCCCTCCTGCACGCCGAGTTTAGCGCGACTTTATCAACTAAATAAAGACGGTATTACGATTTGAATAAAGATGATTTAATAGACTATAGATATGACTTTATCAACTAAATAAAGACGGTATCACGGTTTGAATAAAGATGGTTTAATAGACTGTATAGAATGACTTTATAAAAATTACTTTATTAAATAAATAAAGACGGTATTACGATTTGAATAAAGATGATTGAATAGACTGTATAGATATGACTTAATAAAAATGACTTTATTAAATACATATAGATGACTTAATGATTTAAATAAAGACGACTTAAAACATGGAATAAAAGATGACTTTATGTAGTAAATAAAGATGTCCTAATGAAAGAAGTATTATTTATGAATTAAATAAAGATGAATGTGTTAACTTAAAAGATGACTGTAAGCATAAACTAAAGATGACTTTATAAACTAAATAAAGATGAATATGAACTAATTAAAGATGACTTTAATGAACTAAATAAAGATGACTTAATTAGCCAAAGAAAGATGACTATGAACTAAATAAAGTTGTTTTATGAACTAAATAAAAATGACTTTGAACTAACTAAAGATGTTTTATGAACTAAATACAGATGACTATGAACAAACTAAAGATGTTTTATGAACTAAATACACAAGACTGATTATGAACTAACAAAAGATGTTTTATGAACTAAATAAAGATGGCTATGAACTAACAAAATATGTTTTATCAACTAAATAAAGATGACTATGAACTAACAAAATATGTTTTATCAACTAAATAAAGATGACTATGAACTAACTAAAGATGTTTTATCAACTAAATACAGATGACTATGAACTAACTAAAGATGTTTTATAAACTAAATACAAATGACTATGAACTAACTAAAGATGTTTTATCAACTAAATAAAGACGAATTAACAGATAGAGGGGGATAAAGATTGCTTGCGGCCATGGCTTTAAAAAAGTGAATATAGTTTTTGAAGATTCTCATAAAACTGACTGAACAGTCCCGTTAGACTTTGGGTAGATTTAGATTTAAACCTCCCTTAGTTTATTCGCTGTAGGTAGTCTACTTCTTTTTTTTTTTTAAAGAAGACTTTCATTGATATTAAAACAAGAACTTTTTACATCAAGGTTTTTTAATTGTTAAACAAATATCTACTCAATTTTCTGAAACAAAAATCGAATGAAAAACTAATTACTTATCGCACAGCCATCAACCACTTTCAATAACAACTCCCACAAAAACCTAACCTAAATCTGACTTGCCCTCAATAGTTAACATGATAAAGGTTTGGTTTTTCCGTAATCTGATCGAGCTTGGTGCGGCAACTATGACACACACCAACTCTAAACTTTCCCTCATCACAGTATTTCGACCGCACCATTCTATCTTAGCTAACAACATTGTTTTTAAAAGGCAACTATCGCAGTATTTCGACCGCACCATTCTATCTTAGCTAACAACATTGTTTTTAAAAAAAACTTGTTAAATTCTAGCTCTAGTTTAAAAACTAATTAAAATAAATATGATTTAAAATTCGTGTTAAAACTTCAGCGTTGCTATTCTAGCAATACCATACATGGAGGTTAGATAGCGTTAGTGGAAAATTTAGATTTTAACCAAGTTTAAATTTCTAATTTAATATCAGTTAATTCCGTAATAAAACTTGTAGTATGGAAATAGCTATTTAAAAATTATCATGCCAATTTTAACACTTTACAGTTTTAACATTAAAATATAATATAAATATATTTAACCTCATATTAATACATATGTAGGTCTATATGTTGTTCTCTTAGTTGGATTACAAATTTTTGTCAGTAAAGTACAATTTTATGACAAGATATCCATCTTTAGGTTTTATAGCATTAGCTCCTAAAATTTAACAACTGTTGGATTTTAACAAATATAATTTTGATTGATTATATATTTTACTAGTGGAAGCATAAACTTAATAACCATTTATTAATTTGAATGACCCTAATGTATCTTTTTTTTGTATTGTTACTTAGTTATTTGTTTTACACGTAACATAATATATGCCCGAATATATATATATATATATATATATATATATATATATATATATATATATATATATATATATATATATATATATATGTATATATATATATATATATATATACATATATATATATATATATATATATATATATATATATATATATATATATATATATATATATATATATATATATTGGTAGAAATAGTTTTAGTGGTTATAAACTATATATGTATGAATGTATGATTGTATAGAGTATAGATACTTAGAAATATATCTAGTATTTACAAAGTATGAGTCGGTTAATGCGAATGAAAACACCTAGACTCTTCATTTCCCATTGATTTATGTATTCATTTAATTGCGGCTGCATATCGCCTAACTCTCCCGAGTTAATGAATATTTCTCCGACAAAAGTGTTGAAGTCAGTCGCCGTTGTCCCCTCATCGACGCGTGTAATTAACACGAAAAACGTTCCGGCGATGTGTGACGGAAGAAAGATGAATCGTCCTATTGATTCACGCGGCTAAGCAAATGAAAGGAATTCGTTTCAAATTAAACCCGTTCTTCTAATTAAGATACACCAAGACTTGTTTTATTGGGGATAAAAAAAAACACGAATTAAACCGGTAGCGGTTGGACATTTATTTTGATAAACTTGCCTTGTTGAAAAAAAAAAAAAAAATAAAATAAAATAATATAAAAAAAATCCGTCTGTTTAATTTTAAAGTTTACTTTATTATAGAAAGTGTACACGTTTAAAGAGTTTTAAAAAATATCTCCGTAATAAAAGCTACGCACGCTTGGACAACAATGCACAATAGCGCACCAATCGTGCTAGTGAACGCAGACAATGACACAAGTAATCGCGGATTTTTTTCTTTCTTTCGTTCTTTTCTTTTCTCCTTTTGAGAATGAAATATTTGAAAACTGTATAGCCGTGGTTTTTCGTTGTACGCGGGGGCCAATAAAAAGCGTGGGAAAACAGGAGTTTATAGGCACAAAAATAAAATCTTCCCTCACCTGTTAAAAGTTGGCCTATTTTTTTTTTAAAGCTACATTATAGAAAACCACAAAAATTAATAAAATGTCAAATAAATCTAAATAAGTCACTGTGTTACAATTTAATCTAGAAGTTTACATCCTTATTCAACGTTAAGTATTGTTTATACAATTAAAATATTTATTTGTAATACATTTTTGATCGGATAATATCACCCATACTCTAATAATTTACAGCGTTAAAATATTATCTCTCTAAATTTAGCATGTTTTCTTTTTGTACACACAACATGCATCTGATTTTAAAATACATTTTTAAATTTGAAAAAATCTTCCTCGAAAAATATCCAGGCTACACGATAATTTATTCATTTTTTTCTCTTTCTCTCTGCTCTTTTCCGTTCTATTTCTAATCAAAACTGATATGAAAATTATAAATGAAGTTGTTTAAAAAAAATGAAATTAGGCCGACATTCTCTTGAATGTTAGTTTTTCTTCACGCCGGGATCTCATCATTTTCCAATGGCATATTTCTCCGTCTAGACGCCCGTGTTGCTCATTTTTACACGCCGTCCTCTTTCGATCAAGGATTCGCACATTTAAAAACTCACAGCTACACAGTAAAAACAAATACAACTAGTTTTTAATCACTGGCCTTGTGATATTTAGCCGCACAATTATTGTGTTGTGTCCTAGTTATGTTTATCCTTGATTTATTGAAACAAGAGTAGCGTCTGCTCGTAATTAAAGCAATAGTTGTGGCTACTAGTAATTAATTTTAGTTGTGCCTACTAGTAATTGACACAATTGTTGTAGTTTTGGTAATTAAAACAATAGTTGTATGTACTTGTAATTGACACAATAGTCGTGTCCACTGGCAATTAAAACATTTTTTAAAATTGTAGTAACCAACACAATAGTTTTGGCTACGGGTTATTTAAACAATAGTCGTGTATCCTAATAATTGAAAAAGTAGTTATTAAAAAATAGTGTATATTATAATTGTTGACACAATAGTTTGAATTTTGGTAACAATATCAATAAATATGTCTACTGTATTAAACCATTTTTTTAATTCCGGCAAATATCACAATAGTTGTGTGTATTTTGTAATAAGAATTATAGTTGTGTATTCTGATTATTAACACAACAATTGTGTCTACTGCTATCAAAACAACAGTAGGGTCTACTGCTTATTAAAACGATTATTATGTACTGTGGTTCGTAACAAAATAGTTGTGAATGTTGTTAACTAAAAATACTTCCACACTAGTTCTTAAAACAGTATCTAAAGTTAATTAAAATACTAGTGTATTATTATATCGAGAACAATAGTACTCGAAATAATTCCTGATGATAATTTATACTAGTTTTATTTAGTCACGTGAACAATTGCATTGTGTTTTAGTCATCCTTAGTTTTTTTACACTTATTATATTATGTAAAAACTATAATTGTATGCTTGTATTACGCTTTGTATAAATTATGTGTGAATTAAAAGGTTACAGTATAATTATATACGTGTAACATTTCTTAACGCCATTAATATATATTTATGTAATATTTAGTTACATAGTAACAGATTATTGAAATAAATGATCACACACATGTAATATGTGTAATATTCAGTCTGTTCACACATATTATATACTTTTAGTAGTTATTTATAATTAATTCTACATTTTAAACTCATAATAAAACATAGACGTAATATTTAGTCTTATCATAATTTTTGCTTGTATATCTTATGATATTTGGTTTTTATTTTTATAATTGCAGTAGTTTTATTCTTGTTCTATTCAAGAACAGTATAATTATATATACCTGTAATTTATAGAATTAATAATAAAGTATAATAAGTATTTTAGGGTCATAATAATTTATCACCTGTAATTTATAGTCATAATAGTTTCTTGAATTCCAAATATGTTTTTTACTTGTTTGAACCCAACTATTGTGATATAGATATTGTATACTGAAATAACAAGATACTACTACTAAAATTTTGACATCATTTATTGGATTTAGTAATGTTTTAAAATAACAACACATTGAGTTAATAGTTTGGTGTTGAGGCTTTCAAGACTTTATTTTACTTGTAATATTCAGAAACATTTTTGCTTGTAATATTTTATTTTAATTGACATTTTCTAAATTGTAACATTTATTCATTTACTGTTTTTATTGTAATATTTAACCCTTAAATACCTCCATAAATATAATCCTTGGTCACAAATATATATATATATATATATATATATATATATATATATATATATATATATATATATATATATATATATATATACATATAATGTTTAAAGAAATTGATTAGTACTATTTAACAGTTATAATTTGTAGCATCAATTCAATTGTAACTATAATTTGCCATAATCTCGCCTGTAGTTCTTCTTGTTAATGATAATAAAACTCACACCTTCAAACCTGAAACACAATCGTAATCAATTAATTCAATGCTAAACACAATCATTATCAACTAATTCAACATTAAACACAATCATGATCAACTTATTCAACATTTAACACAATCATGATCAACTAATTCAACATTAAACACAATCATAATCAACTAATTCAACATTAAACACAATCATGATCAACTAATTCAACATTAAACACAGTCATGATCAACTAATTCAACATTAAAAACAATTATGATCAATTACTTCAACATTGAACACAATCATGGTCAATTAATTCAACATTAAACACAATCTTAATAAACTAATTCAATCTTATTAACATTCACGATCAACTAATTCAATATTTAACACAACCATGATAAATGAATTCAACATTAAACACAATTATGATAAATTAATTCAACATTAAACACAATTATGAACGACTAATTCAATCTTAAACACAATCATGATCAAGTAATTCAAACTTAAACACAATCAAGATCAACTAATTCAATCTGAAACCGACTCTACCCACACACGACATTTTAACACCGTGTCTCAGTTTTAACTTCTAAACATCTTCACGGCTAATGAAAAACTTTCAAAAAGAAAACTTTAAATCGCAAATGACGTCATCAATTTTTGTGAATTTTTAAAAAAAAACATGGATTCCTGTTAATTTCCTTGACACGCTTCTATTTATAACTTAACAGTCGCATTTTGAAGAGTGAACAGATTTCTCTGTATAGTTTACTTAGTTCTATTAAGTATTAACTCTCTTAATCCTAATTGATTTTATTAATTAGATAATTAACTTTAAAATAAATAGGCCCCACTAACAATTGTAACACTTACCCACATAAATTCACACAATTTCTAAAATCTTTTTTTTTCAGGTTGCGTTAAACATCAACCTGGGATTGCTTTCCGATAACAAAAGATCTATATCCGATCAATTAAAACTTAACACCTGGTTTTTTGTGTGACCTCACGAGGTAAGTTTTATTGTAATCATTGACTTTAATTTATTACCTCTAATTAGCTCGCAACAACACACCACAATTAAACGTAGCTTTACCCTGTAAATTAAATTAAATGTAATCAAACACACCGATATTTCTATAAAATATGATCAAAGAATTAAACGCAACATTTATATTTAAACATAGGATATATCATACGAAACACATGTTAAAATAATATCCAGTAATATCTATTAAAGCAATTAAAGATAGATTAGTCATACAAATCTATTACACATGGGACAGATCCATTACAAGTACACGGGGATAATCATGAGAATATTCTGAGAATATTCTAGTGCACAACAAGACGGTGAAGATCATTTTAATGTCTTCTCCTTAACTCCAGTTAGAAGAAACGAGTATAGGTGTTGCGTTAGTTCACAAGTAAATGTAGTAGGTTTGGTGGTGTTTTAGTTCAAAGGATATTGTAATAGATTTGGTGGTGTGTATTAATTCACAAGATAATGTAGTAGGTTTGGTGGTGTATTAGTTCAAAAGATAATGTAATAGATTTGGTGGTGTTTTAGTTCAAAAGATAATGTAATACATTTGGTGGTGTTTTAGTTCAAAAGATAATGTAATAGCTTTGGTGGGGTTTTAGTTCAAAAGATAATGTTATAGGTTTGGTGGTGTTTTAGTTCAAAAGATAATGTAATAGGTTTGGTGGTGTTTTAGTTCAAAAGATAATGTAATAGGTTTGGTGGTGTTTTAGTTCAAAAGATATTATAATAGGTTTGGTGGTGTTTTAGTTCAAAAGATATTATAATAGGTTTGGTGGTGTTTTAGTTCAAAAGATATTATAATAGGTTTGGTGGTGTTTTAGTTCAAAAGATAATATAATAGCTTTGGTGGTGTGTATTAATTCACAAGATAATGTAATAGATTTTATTGCTGTCTAGTGTTAGTTAAATATCATAATTCCTGCACTGCCGACATACCTAAAATATTTTCTTATTCATAATTATATTTTTTAGTTATGCTGTTGTTTTAGTAATAAGCAATAAACTAATTGTTTTATTTTTTATTTTTTTATTTAATGATGTATAAGGATATAAACTCGGTTTTAAATAAACAATTATCTATTTAATGAATGAATGAATTTTAAACTATTTAGTAGAACATGGTGAGAGTACCAAGTTACGAATGAGCCGCGGGGGGGGGGGGGGGGGGGGGGGGGGAAGGCGTTGATAGGGCGTTGGTTGGATGATTGCTTTGGGGGGCGTGAAACTAGGGCGCTTCTTTCTTCTATTGTGTTTAAATGATATACTACACGGGTCTGTGTGTGCGAGGGTTGCCGTGGGGGAGGGGGGGGGGCACGGGGTAGGGAGAAAGCCTTGATAGTGTTATTATATTTCTTTGTTTTTTTTTCTCTCCCTCCTAACCCGCGCTCCGCTGTTCCCGTCACCACTACTCGTAGTTATAACAGGAAAACTGTTCCATCGCCACTTTTAATATAAAACAATTTCCTACAATTTATATAAATCTCCCCCCCCCCCCCGGGGTCGATAATGAATAACATTTTAAACTTGCAACCAACGGGATACTTGACTTTGTAAATTGCTCTGTACGCAGGCGTTCGAGATCTATTTGATGGCTTGCAAGTGATTTTTGCCTAGCGTCATTTCCTCCCGGCGCCATACGCACCAGTGTGATGACGGCACGCATGCGCACTGAGAGACTACGACGCGAATGCCGATTGAGAAAATATTTATGTAGATTTAAATACTACTAAAAGAGCTCTTCAAAATGTTTTTTTTAGAAATCTTGTTTTATTTTGTGGCTTTCCGATTTGAATCGTTTCTCAAAAATTTTCTTTGGAACTATTTTTTCTCCACGGAATTTAATTTGTCTGTAATTGGTTTGGATGGATCTATCGCGTAGCAATACACCGCTTTAAAAAAGGTGTAAAAGTGTGCACTACTCCTTATAAATCGTAGTGTTTTTTCCCCATAAATTTCAGTTAAAACTCAGATCAAGAAAAATGTAGTCACTTTGAATTTCGTTAGAAATCGACAATTATTTGTTAATCATTTTCAAATTATAAATTAAAAAATAAATTATAATATTAATATTGGAAACATTTTTGCCATGAAATAGGAGCTTAATAGCCATCATGGAACCGGCACAATATTTGTTTCCTCTGGTTTAATTTTTAGCGTCTGTGTCTCGTTTAAAAAACGGGTGGACATGATGAAAATGTCGTCATTTGGCTCAAGCTAATTGTAATCATGCTAATTATCGATGTTTCGGATTCTTCTGGTGAATATCATCGTTCAAAACACACGCAATTTACTATAGTATAACCTCTAAGTTGCTCGGTGGCAATCTCTATATGACTTAACAATTAGCGTTGATTTGGAGACTATGTTCTTGTTTAAATGACCGATTAGCGTTTAGCTTTTTTTGTTTTTGGGCTATGTACCGAAAAGGATTTGATACTATGAAACGCAACGCTTATAGTTTTGGAGTTAAGTAATAGAAACAACCAGAAAGGTGAACTAGACTAATGATGTGCACGGTCATACATCTTCCATAGTCAGACTACGTAACAACTCACCTGTTTGTCCGGGTTAATAATTAAAAAGTTGATTGATGAGCAGGTAAAAATAAAGATTCTAACAGTCCACGCTAAATTTTATATGTGTGTCAGTCGGAAACTTTTTCGCAACAAAGTCATGTTTTTTTTTTCGTTCTGGCGGTCAGGTCATCTTGACAGAAGACACCGCCCTTAGCCTAATCCTGACCTTCACCCATGACCGCGCCGCCATTATGTTACTATTTATATCTCGCAGCACGCCCGCCGAGCCTGTAAAACGTTTATGTTATGTGCTGCAGTTTTCTAACCCTTGCCCAGATACGTTACCCACCCTAATCAACCACACAGAGCACCAGTGCTTATATTATCACTAATGTCTACACATTTTAAACTTTAGGTTGGGGTAAATATAAAATAAAAATCTAACGAAGAAAACAAACAAACATATTAGTGTAATATTTTTTGTGATGTATGTTGATCTTGTCAGGGGTGGGTGTGACCAAACTATAAGGCGTGAGGGGTGAAATTTTGTTGAACACTTCTAGGGGTTATAAAACCTAACAACGCCTATCTAAGCATTGGGTTGGTGTTCATTACGTACGTAAAGCGGTGATTGGTATTTTTTTTTCCATAATAGAGCGGGCTGACGTCTAGATAAGATGTAATACAATACGAAACAACACGACACCAAAATACAGTCAACTAAATACAATTGAAACCCAACATCATATGCCTTTAGATGCCCTAACATCATATGCCTTTAGATGCCCTAACATCATTTGCCTTTAGAAACCCAACATTCATATATTATAACAAGCCGTTAGAAACCCATCCCATCCCCCTCCCCACTTCCTTATCTACCGTACAATACCTTACTGTACAGGTAGCAAGAATACGGTCATTCTAGTTTTAACCCCCGATTCCCTCCCAAATCCACCCCACCCCCATCAACTACAGAAACATTTTAAAGGCCACACAAAACATCTCACATTTCTCCCTCACACCCCAGTCACACACAAATCCACCTCACCACCACCCCACCAATTAAGCTGCTTAGCTTAATCCCCTAAATACATGTGTTACATAAGCGCATAACCTTATGGTAAACAGTGCTTTAAACTAGGGCAGATGCTTTAGTAGGTCTTAGTATGCTAATGTATGCTGATGATATATGCTGTGCCTTACATGTTGTAATTAGCTCTGACCAATTATATACTTTTCTACTTCAATTAAGTGTGTAATTTGCTTTTGTAAGAAGAACGCGAACTGTATGATCTAGAAACTGGATTTTTAATTATGAAATTAGTAAGAATGTACATTGTTTCATGCATACATTATTTTATGGACACATTGTAGCTTGATTTTAACTGCATTTTTTCATGGGAAGTGTATGTCATGTTACAAAAGGAATCTAGATTTTATACGCAAATTTAACTTTGCTTTTAACAAATATTTGAGTATTATTTGCGTAATATTAATATGTTTTTTTCTTCACATAGTTTAATACTATACACCTTCAGATCCACAAAATAAAAAAAAAAGAATGTTAGGAGTTTGTTAGGACTGTGTAATTATTATACAAAATGTATCCCGAATTTTGTCTACTTCATCCCATTCTGACAAAAACAAAGGGCACTGCTGGGGGTAGGAGATATGTGGCATGTTCTTTGATAAAAGTCTGTTTTTATAGAAAGAATGTGACCGGATACGTACGTCTACTAATTTTTTGTTTAATTAGCACCAACCTCAGGTATGAAACCTGATTAGTGGCTCTATAGAATTAATTAACCGGTTCGATACAAAGTTTAATAACTGAGAAGAAATCTGATCTGTTTCATACAGAGTGTGTGTATTTAAAAGAGTAACATTGCTTGCTTGACACATTTATCTCTTACAAGAGGGGTATATTTTTTTTTATTGTCTGTTTAATTTATAACGTGTGTATACGGCCTAGATTACATTCATAGAGTGTGTATTAGGGATAGAGAACAATCAAGATTTGTGTAATTTGTGTTTTAAAAAGTGAAGTTCCCTTTTCGAACCTGAAGGTCCATGAGCCAACCTCGGCCTATGAAGGGATAGCGTGGTCAGCATTATGCCCAGCCTCCTTCACCTTCCATAGCGAGAAGTCGTTACCCATCAGAGCTGGGTTAACTCAGGAAAGTTCTACTGACTTTAACCCGGCTTTAAGGGCTAGCAGTTTAGCGCTTACCGCTACAATTTTTATATAGTTGATAGAAAATTAGAAAACTAGCTCATAAGGTATTAATGATAATCAGCGGCGTATTTAGGGGGTATGTCAGAAACATATATACTGACCCCCCCCCCCCCTCCCCCAAATGAACCATGTTCTACGTTGTTACAGCTGTCGGCGATGCTCGTTCGTGCCGCTTTCAAAGTTGTGAATGTCATAAAACTTCAGTTTTATGTTCTCAAAATCGTTATATGATAGAGAGCTAGAGCGAAACTGTATGCATAGAGAATATGTATGCATGTTTATATTTGAGTGTGTGTACCAATAATTTTGAAAACCCCTCCGCAATCAGAGTTTCTTCCAGGCATCTCTTCGGCGGGGGGGGGGGGGGGGGGGGGGGGGGCGACATTTTTTTTTACCCCCCCCCCCCCCCGAACGAAATGAAATTTATATAATTTATATAGAAAATATATACTTTTAACAGTGTCCGCCCCCCCCCCCCCCGAAGAAAGTCAACCGCCCCCCCCCCCCCCGAAAATTTCAAGTGCCCCCCCGGAGAAAAAAGTCTGGAAGAAACACTGTCCGCAATAACAAAATCATGCCTACACTACTTACCACCATAGTCATATCTTAATCATATGTACCTTACAATATGTTGTATTAATATTTATTACACTTGCTTCAAAGTATTTGTTCTAAAACCAAATTTAAAACTACATTATATTTTCTAGAGTGTACGAGTCTGACAAATCGGTTTCAAATAAAACAGTTCTTCCCCCATTTTCCTAAACCAAATTATAAGCTTTTTTTTTTTTAATTTTTTTTTTTAAATTTTTTTTTTTACTCCTGCGGCCATTAGCAACTGTCGTATTAGTAGCCCCATCAAATATTTATACCAATCAAGATATTAGTCCACACACAAAAGCCGGTGCTAGTTTTTTAATGGGGAATGTCGTGAATGACAGGAAGCGATACTTAAATAGCTCGACCCTCTGTGGGATTTCGATACCTAACGCATAAAGGGGCTGCTTTAAATAAGACATTTATCTAGTAGACTAGTAGTATGTTTTTTTTTTCAAAATGTATCTTGTAGGCTAGCAGTAAAGTATAATGATTTTTTAAAATTGTATCTAGTAGATTAGTAGTATTATTCTTGAAATGTAAACCAGTAGTAAAGAATGTTTTTTGAAATGTATTATTTAGTAAACCAGTAGTAAAGGATGTTTTTTGACATGTATTTAGTAAACTAGTAGTAAAGGATGTTTTTTCAAATGTATTTAGTAAACTAGTAGTAAAGGATGTTTTTTTTTTAAATGTCTCTAGTAAACTAGTAAAGTATTGTGTTTTTTTTTTAATTCATCTAGTAGAATAGTAGTAGTGTTTAATGATTTTTTTAAAGTATCTAGAAGACTAGTAGTAAAGGATGTGTTTTGAACTGTTTTTTAAAATGTAACTAGTAGACTCATAAAGTATATTTTAAAAAAAATTTATCTAGTAGGCTAGTGGTAAAGTATAATGATGTTTTATAATGCACCTAGAAGACTGGATTTAAAGTATGTATTTTAAAAAAAATGTATCTAGTAAACTAGTAGTAAAGTATAATGTTTTATATTAAAAATCTATCTAGTAGACCCTTAATAAAGCAATTTAAAAAAACTATCTAATAGACTTGTAGTATTGTATAATGATTTTTTTTTCGGTGTGTTATTCAACAATGCAGTGAAATATTTACATTATTATTAGGGCGATTACGTCATATGAAGTGTGAGGGGAGGGTATGGAGTAGAGACAAGGGTAAAAACAATTTATTCGAGGCTAATTTAAATTTAAAACCTTCGTTTAAAAAAATTAATTCAATTAATTTTTGTTTTAAATTTACAATAAAATCTAAAAATAATTTTTTTACAAGTTTTTCTGTTTTGTGATTAAAATTCTCTTTTCTTATATAATTGTGTACATTAAAGTTTAATTAATTAATTAGTATGGCTAAAGTTGACACGAGCTGATAGACTGCAGGCGTAAACTGTGCTAACTAGGCTACTATGTAAAATATACATAAAAATACAATAATAATAATAATAATAATGATGATAATAATAATAATAATAATAATAATAATAATAATAATAATAATAATAATAATAATAATAATAATAATAATAATAATAATAATAATAATAATAATAATAATACTAATAATAGGGCTAATCATAATAATAATAGGCCTAATAATAATAATAATAATAATAATAACAGGCCTAATAATAATAATAATGATGATAATAATAATAATACCAATTATAATACTAAATACAAAATAAAATAGAGGTAATGTATTAGAGTTTCACAACATTCAGACCATCAGAAGTCTTCCTTTGCTGTTAAATAATTGCTGTATTTTATGAGTTAATTTCTGGGTTTATTTTCTGTAATGTATAGTCTTTATTTAAATACTCTATAATTATTTGTTTATAAGGGTTTATTTCTGTTATTTCTCTGGATTTGTTTCTGTTTATTATAAAGGTTCACTTCTGTTATTTATATGAATGTATTTCTGTTATTTATTTGGATGCATTTCTGTAATTTATAATGATTTATTTCTGTTATTTCTGTGGATGTATTTTATCAAAAAGTTATCAGAATCTATTTCTCTAGGATCAATTTCACAATTTTTAATCCGCCTTAATCACCATTCAATTTTTTTTTACTTATCCTGAAAAATCATCGAATATATCTCTTACCTTAAATTTAAGTTAAATCTAAACCCTAGTTCTAAATCTAACCTAAAATTTAACTATCACAATATATTACTATATAACTATTACAAAAAACTTAACCCTGAATCTAATAATGACCCTAAACCTAGCATCAATCCAACTCTAAAAAAAACTCAACTCTAAACCTAACCTTAAATACAATGTTTACCATAAGCCTGAATCTAACTCGGACTCGAAACTCAGCTCTATATTTTGCCCCTGCCTTCAACCTTAATCCAACTCATACAAAACTAAACTCTAACTTAGCCTCTAAACCTAACCCTAGAAAGTAATCATACTCTCTTGAATGTATATGCCTGAGCATCTAGTAGGCCAATAGACTAAAAGAAAAACACAAACAACGCCACGTCTTCTTAGTAAACTCATTGAAACAATTAGACTCAACTGTGACCATTATTGCATTAATTTTTTTTCTTCTACTTTTTGCTTATGTCCCCTCACCGCTTAACTTTATTCGATAAACTCAATCGCCTCCCCCCTCCCCTTACAAAATGTAAGCCCCCCCCCCTTGCCTTACACAATGCAAGCACCCCCTCCCCTTACACAATGCAAGCACCCGGCCTAGTCCTAACGTGGGCGATGTCTGACGAATATCACGACCGGCGTCAATTAGAAGTAAATTAAAATCGTCATCGCTACTCTAATGATGCTAGATGGTAGAAAATTACTCCCCCCGCTCATCCCCCCACCCCCACATCTCTATATCACAAACAGCACATTTGTTTGGTATGCCTTTTTAATCCATACTAAAGACAATAAAAAAATAAGTGCGCAATTAAAAGAAACTGACTTCTCAGCGGCGTATCTTCTCTCCCCTTACCGTTTTCATTACCTCCCCTGGCTTGTAACGGTGAGCAGGGATACTATACACAACCAGCAATTGAAAGCAAGCGGGGCTTACATTGCAGAAACCGATGTATATCGTGTGGCGTATTTGATATCTTTTACAGCAACTTTTAATACATTCTATACGCACTTTTGCATTATTTATTCAGTTAAAAATAATTTACTTTAATTACATTTTCTAAGATTCTAAAATGTTTTACATAGGTAGATGTTTGTGTGTGTGTGTGTATATATATATATATATATATATATATATATATATATATATATATATATATATATATATATATATATATATATATATATATATATATATATAGCGAGAGAGAGAGAGAGAGAGAGAGAGAGAGAGAGAGGTCTATATATAGATATAGATATATTTGTATATTTATATATATCACAAATAGAGCATATACAGACATACTTATGTATATATATATATATATATACATACACACACACACACACACATATATATATATATATATATATATATATATATATATATATATATATATATATATATATATATATATATATATATATATATATATATATATATATATATATATATATACGTAGGTTTATAGAATAATCAATATAATAATATACCTGTTATGCTGCTCCTGACGAATCTGTATGTCTATATATTTCGAAAGTTCCACCAAGCGCCCCCCACCCCTCTCTCCCCCACTAGTGTAACGCCCCTGCTCCGGTCTTAAGTCTACGTGTCGCTCAGGCAAACAATGAGACTCGCCGAGACTGCTCGGCTAATTTAAAACAATAATCTTTCATTAATCTCCCTAACGACCAGGTGTAATCTTAACCGCTGTTTGATACACGTGCACGCGAGTAAAGCCCTCCCCTCCCTCCACGCAATACTCCCCCTCACACATCCAGAATACACCCTACCCCACATTTTACCCCACATATCCCCCCCCCCCCCTTCACTATTTACGTCTTACTAGTAAAAAAAAAATGAGCTTAGAATACAGTTACATCGCGTTTTAAAAAACTATAACATTTTATTATATATATATAATACGAAACAATGATAATAAAAAAGAAGCTAAAATATTACATTACAAAATTCTAATAATCTGTTTTTTCCAAAGCCAAGTACCTTAACTAAAAAAAACCATATCTGATAAATTGTTTTTTTTTAATGTAAAAATGAAAACACCTACGTATTTAAAAAAAAAATAACGCGAAAATAAAAATCGTGAAAATCGTGAAAATTTAAAACTATAAAATGTAATTGTACCTCCCTACTGTAGTATGCTAAATTAGGCTCTTAAAACCAACTCGAAAAAAAAAAAGAAAAATAAATAAAATTGTTCCACTTATAGTTAAACAACGTTTAACTTTTACAAAGATCAATAGAGATGCAGAAAGCATGCAGTGATCCAACTCCGCACCGAACAGCACACACTACTAGATCACTTGAGCCCCAGGCCCCGCTTGTAAGTCGGTAGAAGAAAATTGTACCAAGGAAATTGCACTGAAATTAAGATAAGCTGGTAAACACAGACTAGTGTCGGGGTAATTGAGCACGACATTGCTGAAGTATTTTCCACTTTTTATTTATTTCTTTAACGTTTCATTCCAAATCTTCATTCATCTTTCTGTAGGGTTTTTGTTTTTGCTGAAAAAGATTTTTTAATTTTGTTTTTTATTTTTTTTTTTGAAAAAGAGAAAAAAAAAGACGAGAGATATTTTGACGAGGGTAGAAAGAAAAAATAGAGGGCGTGGTTAAAGTGTGTGTTTGTTTAGACGTAAAGGTGTAGGGAATGAGTTGTAATCGGTTAGCTAGATACGGGGTGAGTAGTTGTCTGTGTGGGTTTGGGGTTGGTTGGGTGTGTGTGTGTATGGGGGTGGGGATGGTCATGCTACTTGTGTATAGCTTAGGATTGGGTGTGATTTTATAGTAGGGGTGTGTGTGACTGTTGGACTGTTGTGTATGTTGGATGTTGGTGTGTGGGTGTCGGTATGTGAGTTGGGGGCGTGTGTAGAGCGGGTATGGTATGTGTGTGGGTGTCAGTATGTGAGTGGGGGCGTGTGTAAAGCGGGTATGGTATGTGTGTGTGTGTCAGTATGTAATTGGGGGCGTGTGTAGAGCGGGTATGGTATGTGTGTGGGTGTCAGTATGTGAGTGGGGGGGCGTGTGTAGAGCGGGTATGGTATGTGTGTGGGTGTCAGTATGTGAGTAGGGGGGCGTGTGTAGAGCGGGTATGGTATGTGTGTGGGGGCGTGTGTAGAGCGGGTATGGTATGTGTGTGGGGGCGTGTGTAGAGCGGGTATGGTATGTGTGTGGGTGTCGCTATGTGAGTGGGGGGGCTGGCGTGTGTAGAGCGGGTATGGTATGTGTGTGGGTGTCAGTATGTGAGGGGCGCGAGTGGGGTGTGTGTTTAGAGCGGGTATGGTATGTGTGTGGGTGTTGAGAATGCACGATTATCCCTTATCTTTTTTTGTGATGCTGACTCGAAGGATTACCCGCGCCGTTCTGTTATTAATACACGTGGGATCACTTTTCAAAGCAAGAGACAACATACACTTTTTGTGTAACAAGCACCCAATCTTCACTTTAAAAAAAAAACATTCACCGCATCCTCACCACCATTCACATCCTCACCATCATTCACAGCCTCACCACCATACACATCATCACCATCATTCACAGCCTCACCACCATACACATCATCACCATCATTCACAGCCTCACCACCATACACATCATCACCATCATTCACATCTTCACCATCATTCAAAATAAACTCGTATTACATTCGGCGATATTTGGTTGACTCTATAATATACAAAACCAATCACTATCAAAACTTATCGCATTTTTTAAAGCTTAATCTTACCTACAAAATCACAACAGCTTTAATGATCATTAACAAGCCTTTACAGTTGAAACCCCCTGAACATTACTCACCCCTACATTTTAAAACAACGGTTATCGCCCCTGCTTGTCCTACACCCCCCCCCCTTTCGCCAACGCCCCGAGTAAAGAAATCTATTTCTTCTGTATCTCTTCCCGCCACTTCAAGAGGGAGGAAAGCGCATCCAATCCACTTATCACGGCGGCATTTACCGACGTGCGGCGGTACTCACGCTCCAAAAGAAACGCACACGCGCCTGTAGTACCGGGTACTGAGTTCAATGGGTGCACCGCTTGTGTAAATCAAAAGTGGTAGATCTATATTTACAGTCCGGACATGTCCGATGTTTACATTCAGGAGGAGATTTTAAAAAAAAAATTTCATACTCTCTAACATCTTTGTTATGATTCACGCACGCCTTTGGTGACGTAGCAAGGATACTCTACAATCAAAGCGTTATTTGAATTACCTTTAATTTTTAACAAGGCAAAAAAAAAATTCTATCTATACTTTAAGTATCTAATGTGGCTGATAAAGAAAAAAAAAAAAAAAAAAAAAAAAAAAAAAAAAAAAACAGCTACAAACTAGGCAAAAAATGTAAACAAAAAATCAAACAACTTAAGATGCCTACGCACAAGAAAGCCCAAAACTAATGCAACAAAACTCTAAAAAAAAAGCACTTCCCAGCTAAAGAAAGTAGCCAACATAATGATACAAACTTTATCAAAAATATACAACAAACATTCCCAAAATGTGCAACAAACACACTCAAACCTATAGCTACAAAACAAAACAACAAAATGCTGCAAAAACTTGTAAAATCCACTTTTACAAAGTTAAAGCTAAAAACACTGGCCCAGCACGAAGTTCCACAAACCTACAGCCTCAAACAAGCAATGATCACTCCCATATATCAGTTACACCTGGAAATTAATCCACGTCTTACCTGTAATATTGATCTCCATGACAACGTGGATACACATTTTTCTCAAGACTTCAAACGTGCCATTACAGACGTGCAACATCATTAAAATAAATTAAAGCTTTAAGAGATTCATTTTTTCCCTCCTGTGTTTATTTTCATTTGTGTACTTTAAGTTGAACCTTGTGTTTGTGAGGCGGGAGATACAGTGAATGTTGATGTAGGGGGTTAATGTATCCCACTTGTAACAAGATATAACAACACGCATAACCAATATATGACTACACACATGATATTAGTTATTTTACACACACAACACTAGATATGTACAAGACATAGAAGAACACACAAGCACAAAAGTAATACACACGTAAGATTAGTAATAAAACAGATAGTGTTACTTACCTCACAAGTTAAAGACAGTTACAAATTCTAATGAGACGTTTCGACCCAAGGTCTTTGTCAGCACACAACACGGAAGATGTAGTATTAGATCAGCAGTGATCCTTGTAGTGCAGATAGTCAGGATATTTGTTCAGGGACTCACCAACAATGACCCTTTAAACCAAATCCGGTCTCATCCCACTTACCAACAAAGTGGTGTCCGCTTGTCACATCCCACTGACCAATAAGTGATGTTCCCTGGTCATTTCCTACTGGCCAATACCGTTACTTCTGTTTGTCATCCCCAACTGACCAAGATAGTACCGTCCCCTTGTCATACCCAACTGACCAATAGAGTGACGTCCCCTTGTCATACCCAACTGACAAAATAGAGTGACGTCCCCTTGTCATACCCAACTGACCAATAGAGTCACGTCCCCTTGTCACACGCCAGTGACCAATAGAGTCACGTCCCCTTGTCACACGCCAGTGACCAATAGAGTGACGTCCCCTTGTCACACCCCAGTGACCAATATAGTGACGCCCCCTTGTCATACCCCACTGACCAATGTAGTGACGTCCCCTTGTCACACCCCAGTGACCAATATAGTGACGTCCCCTTGTCATACCCCACTGACCAATAGAGTGACGTCCCCTTGTCATACCCCACTGACCAATATAGTGACGTCCCCTTGTCACACTGACCAATAGAGTGACGTCCCCTTGTCATACTACACTGACCAATAGATTGACATACCCCCCCCCTTACACACCGAATCACGTGCACTGTCACATCCCACTGACCAACATAGTTACATGCCACAGCTCCCCTACCCCCCCCCCCCCCTTCCAAATAACAAGCTCCGACCCTGGCCAGAATTTATGCCCGAAATTTCCATGATCGCCCAGCTCGTCCAACTTGGCCGGCCCAATTTGTCAGCCCGGCCCGGCTACTTTATGACCAAATTTACGCCAAACATCCCGTCCTGGGCTAGTTAGGGCTGCCACAATAGGGCGCTGGTGCCTCTACACACATGGCTTTATGCTCACGCTATTGTTTTCTCTATGAGGAAACAACAACCACCGCGTGATGGCACTTACACGGACGTGAGCACTGATTAAAACACTCGCGGATGTGAGCTACCAGTTTAAAAATAGACTGGCGTGTTTTGTTTTTTATAATAATCCAAACCAAATTTTGAAAAATTACATTTTGGTATTTGAAATTTTTAAACAATATACTTCTAAATATGGCTTTCGACACATGGCTTTCGTCAAAATACACCCTAAAATAGACTGGCGTGTTCATTTTTTTTAATAATCGAACATTTTTTTTGAAAATTACATTTTGGTATTTGAAATTTTTAAACAATATAGGCTACTTCTAAATATGGCTTTTGCCACATGGCTTTCGTCAAAATACACAAAAAAAAGTAACAGCGATCACAAATTTGATGAAAATAATCTCTCCCTTGGCGGTTAATTATCAAGCTGTAATTAGCTCGAACCTTCTCAAAGTAATTAATAATAATTTTTTAATTCACACTTACTCTAGTTTTTGTTACATTCAAGGCCGTAATGTTATCTCTTCAAACTGTATCTCCTATGCGTATCATTCACCGTGACGCCCTATGGTAGCTTTTGTGTCGAAACGACAATTGGACGAAGCACAGTTGATATTCCCCTCACTATTGACCACCTTAGTCCAGCCTCTCTTATCTCACTTTAAAATAAAATATTTTCTATGCCAATCCTGACCTTCCTTTCTACTCCTACCTCCAGTGGCGTAGGCATGGGGGGGGGGATTAGGGGGGGTCATAACCCCCCCCATAGACCCCTCGGTATATATATAAAAAGTATGAGGGGGGTGCAAATCGAAAGTTTGAGGGGGGGGGGGGGTGCAAATCGAAAGTTTGAGGGGGGTGGGGGTGCAAATCGAAAGTTTGAGGGGGGGGGGCGGTGCAAATCGAAAGTTTGAGGGGGGTGGGGGTGCAAATCGAAAGTTTGAGGGGGGGGGGGGTGCAAATCGAAAGTTTGTCCCCGGGTAAAAATTGGAACCCCCCCCCCCCCCTTTAAGACGCTCCTGGCTACGCCACTGCCTACCTCAGTTGATTCCATTACAGCATCCTCTGAGTAATGTTACTTAGGACCTTTCTAATTGCACTAATTTGTATTTCATTTGAAAATTATTCTGTGCTATAACTAAAACTGGGAGTCGGGGGAGTGGGGGTGGGGTATGAAGGATGGTGCGCTAAGATTGTGATGAGCTAAGATTGTAATGAGCTAAGATTGTAATGAGCTAAGATTGTAATGAGCTTTTATACAGAGCATTCAGTCCTGGAGCTTTACATAAATAAACACACCAAGGTCAACATAATGTGCAACTAAACAAAAAAAAACGTATCCACACACCATACATTGTAAAGGGAAGCTACTCTAAAATTATATTCTTCGCTATGTTTTAAAATATTATGATATAGCTAGCAGGGATGTAACTCTAGGGCGGTACGTTGTTAAGTCCCTTTAAATAGACTCCATGATTGATTTGATTTTAATCCTTTGTTTTCTATCAACCAGCAAACTTTTTTTAAAAAAAAAGTCTGTACTTTTCCTAACATTTGGAGTTTGCATAGTGTTAACGTTAAGCTTTAGGTTTAGACTAGGAGTTTGATCGTGAAGATCTAGCAACTTGCAACCTTTAGAGGTGATTGCCTGAGGAATTTTTTTTTAAAAATTTATTACTAAGGACTTATGGGTCGTTGCTCTTTACCTGTCTGTATTGAATATACGGTTAAAAAAAAAAAGAATCATATTGGTAGTAAAAGGGGCGAGGATTGGTAAGGTGGGGTGAAGGAAACTATCCTGTTTGATTGTGGACTCATCATATGACTTCCCAAAATAATAGAAGAATAAAGCAGAAAAATAAATTATTTTAGTTCTTTTTTATTGTATGTCTCTCGTCTCTGCCGAGGGCATCAAACACGCTTGCATGCATAGGTACTCACACACCCTAACATCATCGTTCCATCCACACATCCCAATACCAACCCTCCATCCATACACCCAAATACCACTCCTCCACACTCCTCCACACTCCTCCACACACCTAACACCACCCCTCCCCCCCAACTTCAACAGCGACTTCTTTAAATCTATACAAATTATTAAGTTCTTTGTAGTTAGTTATCAGGTAAATAAAAAAAAAAACAAGTTAGATTTAGGCTTTAGTTTAGGCTTGTAGTTAGGGCTATCGTGATAGTTAGCTCTAGGGTTAGGAAAAGTTATCGTCTATCTCAGTTTGTCCCTTGCAAGTTTTTCGTGAGTAATTCTCTTCTATCAATACACAAGTACACTAAGTGCTTACACTGGGACGACAAAGCCATACACTTGTTCCACACTTATTACACAACATCATATCTTATCATGTACATTTTAAACATTTTCTCAATAAGTAAGCTGATACACACATTTGGTGGGGGCTATTTTCGGCCAACCTAACAATTTATTTCAGGAGGAATACATTTCAAAAAGTCCTTCCGTCGTTTCTCATGTAATGTATTCTTTAAGACTTTCCCCACTGAGTTTTTCCTTATCTGCAAGTAAAGACGTCACACGTTTTAAAAAATAGCATCGCAATGGCCACTAAGCGTTATGTAACAGAGGGGGAAACATTAAGTTTAGAGAAAAACGGAGAAGACTTTTTTTTTTAAGTGAAAAAAAAAAGATAGATAAGACTTGCCAAAGGAGCAAATATAAATAAGTTGAGGAACTGAATAGGTCACAAAGATACCCATTGTATGGGGGAACAAGAATTCTGGGTAGCCCGCACCCCCCCATCCGCCCCCTCTCACCCCCACCCCATGCAGGGAGCCGTGTAAAGTCGACTCAGCCCTCACCATATAGCTCGGTTATTGGGTCGGACACGAGGCAACAATGTTTGATTTGTTAGACCGTATAAAGTCTAATTGTATGTACAAGTTAGTTTTATACATACTGCCTCTAAACGTGCTTTAGTTACCATGGTGATTTAGTTAACATGGGCTAGTTGGTATTGTTAAGTTTTGATAAAGTTAACATAATTTAGTTACCATGGGCTAGTTGGTATTGTTAAGTTATGGTTTAGTTAACATAGTTTAGTTTACATGGTTTAAAAAAAAGTTTATTTAATATGGTCGTTATAGTTTATTTAACATGATCTAGTTATAGTTTTTTTTTTTTTTAACATGGGTTCGCTAACATCGTTCTACTTAACCATTAATCTTTAGCTTTTGTTTCAGAAACATGCAATTGGCTTGCTTAAATAAATGTGTATGAGTGATTCTAGCGTTATTGTTTCCTTAACATATACACTTTTGAATAATTTAAGAGCTTGTTAATGTTTTGTGCAACTGTTTCTTCAATTTGTTGTCTTCTTGTAACATGTAGGCCTGTAGTTTTCAAAAACGCCATGGCATTATTAGACTGTTTCACTCACCGAAAATAGTTTTCGTTTAATTGTCTCGTTTATATGCAGGAATGGTTCGATTATCGTACACATCCTTGTTTTTGTTTTTAATTGTTTTGTCGACTTTCTTATTCGGAATATTACTGTTCCGGATTTGTATAAAGCTATGTAAGAATTAGAATTGAGCTAGGCGGAGTTGTACTGTATTTATTTACTGTGCATTAGGTATATTTTCCCTATTCGACTGACATGAGTGTAATAAAAACACAGGATAGTGGAACTACTTCTCTTGCTACTAATCTAATAGTCTTAACAATGTTCTGTAGGCTTATATATTTACTGTTCCTTAGGTATATTTTTTGTATTCGTATGACATAAGCTTCAGTAAAAATAAAACTCGACAGCATTATGAAACGGTATCGGGGGGTCGGGGAGGAATGGATTCACATCATGTCGAGAGGTAAATCTTGATTTAACTTCCAAAACTCATCATTCATATCCGTCCTCTTTCCTCCTACATTACTCTTCTCTACCCCCATCCCCTCTTAGTGCTACTCTCCATTCCTCCTCTATCCCGCCACCCCCACTATCCCTTGTCACCCCCCCCCTCCCCCAGTACCCCTAACTCCCCAAACAAACAGTGTTTAGCCTAGCCATCCACCCCTAACAAAGCCACCCTTGTTCCCCCATTTTATTTCCAACTTAGCACGGCCTTACTTTACCTGTGAAGTGTTACATTCCGAATTTGTCACGGCCCTATCCTACAGCCGAGGCCGATACAGGTTGTTTTTTTAATGTTTAGAGGGTCATTCATCTGTTTTCATGTTCTTTTTACTTTTCTTGGATTCGTTTGTTTGTCCAAGAGGAATACTTTTTTTTTCAAAATTTTGAAATTCATTTGTTTGTCTTAAACGAATTAAATTATTTTTTTTTTTTATTCTGAGATCCGTTTGTTTGGAAATAAATTTTTTTTCACTCACATTTGTTCTAAAAAGTACTTGTATTGGTCAGGTGATTCAGAGATTCGTTAGTTTTATGTTTAAAAATACATTTCATAATTAGAACTAGATATTCTAAGCTTATTAGAAATTCATTAGTTTGTCTGAAACGACTTTTTTTTAGATCTCCCACTTCACCTTTTATGACATTTGTGTATTTGTCGAAAACAATATTTTACATTCCTTCACTTTTCTGAAATTCTTTTGCTTATCTAATTAAAAATCTAAAAAAAAAATCCCACGTCGAAAATTGGATTAAATTATCCACTTATTTATTCATCCATCACCATGTACTTTCCCAGTACCCATCCATCCACCCACTTACTATGTTCGCTAATTAGTTTTTAAAAAAATCCAAACTTAAAAAAAAAAACAATTTAATGAAACAATCGTCCAGCTTCACTGAGATTTTAAAAAAAAATAAACAATTTATTATCGTGTTCTAAAATTAGCTTTAATCTAGTTGGATAATTTATCCACTGCCGCTTTTAAAAAACAACACATCTTATTTCATGGTTAAAAATAGATTTACACAGCATCTATTCTATTTATAGTATCAAGACAAGGAGAACAGATGTAAATTTAAAAAAATTAAAAACTCGGAACGCTCAGCACATTTTACGAATTAATTACACAGTGACAGAAACAACATACAGTTAACTCTATGTAGTGTGTTGTATCGCGGATAGGGTGTTTAAAGATGTCAAACACGTTGAAGGACGTGTAGCGTGTTGATATCACGGGGAATGTGTTGTGATAAACCATTCCCCCGAGGTAACGTGATAACCGGATGTGACGTAGAACACAGGAATGTGCAGATATTTTCAACCCGGCAGCTCCTACACAAGGCGTGTAATGCCACAGCAATGGAAAGGACAATGTTGTACGCTCGTTGTGTTGTTAGTAGTGCCGGTCGTTTGTGCACACTTTTTAATCAAATTGCGCGTCACGACTGACAAAATGCGAGTCGCCATACGTCATTACTGACAAAATGCGAGTCGCCATACGTCATTACTGACAAAATGCGAGTCCCCATACGTCATTACTGACAAAATGCGAGTCGCCATACGTCATTACTGACAAAATGCGAGTCGCCATACGTCATTACTGACAAAATGCGAGTCGCCATACGTCATTACTGACAAAATGCGAGTCGCCATACGTCATTACTGACAAAATGCGAGTCGCCATACGTCATTACTGACAAAATGCGAGTCGCCATACGTCATTACTGACAAAATGCGAGTCGCCATACGTCATTACTGACAAAATGCGAGTCCCCATACGTCATTACTCACAAAATGCGAGTCGCCATACGTCATTACTGACAAAATGCGAGTCGCCATACGTCATTACTGACAAAATGCGAGTCGCCATACGTCATTACTGACAAAATGCGAGTCGCCATACGTCATTACTGACAAAATGCGAGTCCCCATACGTCATTACTCACAAAATGCGAGTCGCCATACGTCATTACTGACAAAATGCGAGTCGCCATACGTCATTACTGACAAAATGCGAGTCGCCATACGTCATTACTGACAAAATGCGAGTCCCCATACGTCATTACTGACAAAATGCGAGTCGCCATACGTCATTACTGACAAAATGCGAGTCGCCATACGTCATTACTGACAAAATGCGAGTCGCCATACGTCATTACTGACAAAATGCGAGTCGCCATACGTCATTACTGACAAAATGCGAGTCGCCATACGTCATTACTGACAAAATGCGAGTCGCCATACGTCATTACTGACAAAATGCGAGTCGCCATACGTCATTACTGACAAAATGCGAGTCCCCATACGTCATTACTCACAAAATGCGAGTCGCCATACGTCATTACTGACAAAATGCGAGTCGCCATACGTCATTACTGACAAAATGCGAGTCGCCATACGTCATTACTGACAAAATGCGAGTCGCCATACGTCATTACTGACAAAATGCGAGTCGCCATACGTCATAACTGACAAAATGCGAGTCCCCATACGTCATTACTGACAAAATGCGAGTCGCCATACGTCATTACTGACAAAATGCGAGTCGCCATACGTCATTACTGACAAAATGCGAGTCGCCATACGTCATTACTGACAAAATGCGAGTCGCCATACGTCATTACTGACAAAATGCGAGTCGCCATACGTCATTACTGACAAAATGCGAGTCGCCATACGTCATTACTGACAAAATGCGAGTCGCCATACGTCATTACTGACAAAATGCGAGTCGCCATACGTCATTACTGACAAAATGCGAGTCGCCATACGTCATTACTGACAAAATGCGAGTCCCCATACGTCATTACTCACAAAATGCGAGTCGCCATACGTCATTACTGACAAAATGCGAGTCGCCATACGTCATTACTGACAAAATGCGAGTCGCCATACGTCATTACTGACAAAATGCGAGTCGCCATACGTCATTACTCACAAAATGCGAGTCGCCATACGTCATTACTGACAAAATGCGAGTCGCCATACGTCATTACTGACAAAATGCGAGTCGCCATACGTCATTACTGACAAAATGCGAGTCGCCATACGTCATTACTGACAAAATGCGAGTCGCCATACGTCATTACTGACAAAATGCGAGTCGCCATACGTCATTACTGACAAAATGCGAGTCGCCATACGTCATTACTGACAAAATGCGAGTCGCCATACGTCATTACTGACAAAATGCGAGTCGCCATACGTCATTACTCACAAAATGCAAGTCCCCATACTTCGCTAGTGACATAAACTAGCCATCATACGTATACATTTAACACAAACGTTTATGATTCCAGCTGATTTTAACATAATTTAACCCTCCCGTCATATTTTAACACAAACTTGACTCTTTCACACTGAATGGGGATTTTCCGCAAACAAAAACAATACACAACCTTCTTCTAGTTCGGGGTGGTGTCCAAAAATAAACATATTAAAAAAAAAATTAACAAAAAAAAAAACAGCCTACGAATTAGGCTGGATTCAAAACATTTGGCTGATTAATGATTAAAATAAACAACGCAAAAAAATCCACTGAAATAAGTGATTACGTTGTGTAATGACTTAATTAAAATTGACCAATGATTAACGAGCCTCGAGTCGGTACCTCGTGTAAAGCTGAATGTCATGGTTCGTCCTTGATGAATAATTTAAACCACAATCCCAACAATTAAATAAAACACAGCCACGCAACATTCTTTGAACTAATGGGCTAGACCTAAAAATTTTGTAGTTATTTATTTTTTTTAAAGCTAAGTGCATCTGTTTTTCTATGATGCATGCTGAACGCAGAATGAATACTTGGACTCATGTTAATCTCTGGAAAAAAAAAAAATGTTAAAGCTCTGATTGATCGGATTTTTAAAAACATTCTTTCCCCTACTGTAAAGAAGAAAATGGTTAATCTGCATTTTACTATGCAATCAGTTGCGTCCCGCGAGCATTGCGTCTCCGACAGAACGAACGCGAGGGTTTTAGTAGGACAAAGTTTTTTGTGTTAGGGGGAGGGGGAGGGTGTGTATAAACATATCTGGCCAGTCCTTACACGTGCCACATGGGAGGGTGAGGATTAACTGCAGAATGGTATGGATGTGTACCACTCGGGTTATATGGGATGGGATAAAAATGGGAGCACTGGTGGTCAAAAAGGCAGCTAGATGAATATTGATATGTTTATACGACACTACAACTTTTGTATTTCAAGTAGCCGGAGTCGAATCGAATAATTTAATCCCAGAACCCGATGTGTTTTTTTCTTTATTAGAGTTAGTCTTAGCTTGAACGTGAACTTTATAAAATCAACAGACTATTGTGACTACACTGCCTCCCCCCTCCCCCATGACAGTCGTCTTACCATAACCTGTGACCACTTAACCCTAACACGAACCATGAAAGAACTTCAGAACACAAAAACTTCAGAACATCTGATTCTATACCAGAAAATAAGACATCACAGAAGTATTACAACCTCTGACCCCTACACCAGACATCACAAAAGCCTGAAAATCCATGACCCCCAAACATCACAAAAGCTTGAGAACCCCTGACCCCTACACCAAAAATTAGGGGTCATCCAATTATGACGTCCACATTTTTTTTGGATTTTGGAATCCCCCCCCCCTCCCCGTCCACAAAAATCCACTTATTTCCCTTATAAAAGTCCATACGCGTCCACAAAAGTCAATTTTTTCGGACCCCCCCCCCCCTCCCCCCGTGTGGACGTCATAAATGGATGACCCCGTGCAAAAGCCCGAGAACCCCTGACCCCTAAACCAGACATCACAAAAACCTGAGACCCCCTGACCCCTACAACCGCACCAGACAGTAGTAAAACAACAGGAACGATAACCCCGTTACTGCAGATAGCTCGGTACGTTGGGCCACTTTGACGGCATGCGAGGCTAAAGTCTTCTGCTCCTGGGGCGGCACAGTGCCGGCTTTATGATTTATGGCACACACAAATTACAGACACACACACAGACGCATGTACTTCTGGCCAGATCAGACGGGGGAGGGGTGGGGGGGGGGGGGAGATTGGGGACCTTTTGTTTGTTTAATACAGATAAGTTTACTGCCTTAGTACACTTTTATGGTGTCTAGCGAATGTTGACCTATGTTATCAGAATACCATTGGTGACTACATTGGTGACTACCTTTGGTGACTATAACACCTTATCCTTATGCTGACTACCTCATGGTGACTAGAATATCTATTGGTGACTTAAGGTCCTTATGATGACTAAAATATCTCATGGTGACTTAAGTTCCTTATGATGACTAGAATATCTATTGGTGACTTAAGTTCCTTATGATGACTCGAATATCTATTGGTGACTTAAGTTCCTTATGATGACTCGAATATCTATTGGTGACTTAAGTTCCTCATGATGACTCGAATATCTATTGGTGACAAAGATGTTTTAAACTTAATGGTGACATGATACAACGCATTAAACAAAACATTCGGTAACCAATCAATGACCTCCTTGAGGTGATCGATGTTCGAGCTATCGGTCACCACTAAACGATCCCCCGGGGGTCACCACCCACCCTCGTGTCAGAATTCTTGTTATTAACGTCATCAGCTGTTCCATGTACCAGTCATCCGGGGTCACACTGGGACAATAACCTTGACCTCTACACCGGGTATTCTAACCGTCGCGTTTAGTTCGGGCTCTGGAACAATGTGTACATGCGTATAACTGTTGCAGCAAGTGTGTACTAACATGGTGGGTACACATCCTAGCCAGGCAAGTGTTGGCCAGGTACTTGAACCATTCTTTGTATTGCCAGTTTGTAACAATGATTTACAAGCGAACTGGAGATCAAATACCGAAACCGACTACCAGTATGTCACGTGATATTCATTTGTTAAGGTAAAAATGGATGAACCGATTATAATAAAGTATACCAGTAATAATCGATTACAGTGATAATAATCAGAATAGGCAACTGTCGATTACATCGGTTAGTTTAATGATATTCGTAATACTCGATTTATTTCACTAATGCTAATAGTCGATTATTTTGGTAAACGATCAAAGGGCTGACTATGTAATCGATTGGGCGACTGCGATTACGAAAGTCATAATTGAAAGGTGAATATTTTAAAATTATAGACAGACGATTTCGTTAGTCATGACGTCAGTGGACCGCCTGTATGTCAACAACTGACTCAGGTGAGTTCAGGTATCTACTGATCTCACCTGAGGTGTACTTGAAATCAAGGATCCCTCCCCCACCCTCCCCCACCCTCAAGTGAAAACGATAAACACGACAGATAGCACCGAGGGTCCTCACATTGGTGGTGTGTAGTCTCTTGTTGAGTCCACACTACAGACTACAGGCCACCACTTAGAGCAACTCATCTAGTTTATATCTGATTCATGAGAACTACAGCCTAGTTTGTTTGTTTGTTTTATGAGTAGAAGATGAATTCTATACGACGGGATACCACTATAAGGTTACATGGTGGTTTAGTTATATAGTAATATACTTTGCATTGCTACATAGTTGAATAGTGGCATATCATTTTTAAAGAACAGTAAGATTGATTATGTTGCTACATAGTCGAATAGTAGCATATCATGTTTAAAAACAGTAATATTGATTATGTTTTTACGAAAGTAGGAGATGACAGCAAACACATACTTATAAAAACATAACCATATAAACAACACCAACCACACAGATACTCCACACACAAACAACCACACGCGCATACACTAAGTTATAGAATTTGAGACACGCGAATCTAGATCTAGTCCCATGTGTACTAACACATCCCCCACATACACATCCCCCACACTTACACAAACACACACACCACCCTCACATATAAACATACAAACATTTACCCTCATCCATGTAGCCTACATAGACCATACACACATACATCCGGTACACATTGACACGACCCGCACATATGCCCCCACATATGCCCCCACACAGCTACCACCACTCCCGCCCCCCACCAAACAAACCTCCATGCAGCACACTAAGTCACTTGTTTAAACTCCGTGTCACCGTGACCTGGTCTTGTGTCTGTCTGTGTGTGTGTGTGTGTGTGTGTGCATAGACCAGGTCCTGACTAACCTCCACCACACAGGTAGGTCAGCCAAGTCTGCCGATGATCCCTACACTTAACTCTCGTGTCTGATTACCGCCCCCCCCCCCCCCTCTTCTCCAGTAGCAGCAGAAGAAAATGAAAAAAAAAACTTTCGTCCATTGGTTTTGTTATTATTAGAGATCACGTGACTAACACGTCAGTGCATTCTTGTATAGTCGGTCATGTACAATGTTATTTATAAAAAAATCAGTTGAGTAATCATTAAGTATATGTGGTATGTATGTGTGTGTTGTATGTAGTTGATACTTCGTGTGGATGTGGATTTGTGCGTGTGGATGTGTGCAGGGGGGTAAGGCGAGATTCTCACACAGCGCCACCGCTAATCACAAGTAGCGGGAGTGATTGAAGGTCCCAGGGACCTTGCACGAGATAAGGTCAATAGGTCCCTGGTCCTCTACGTGAATCGGACGCCCAGATTTAGAAAACAATATCGATTCCTCGAGTAGAACCGGATAGTCGGACCTGGAGAGGACCAGTCCATGTGAGGCGAGCAGACGATAGCACATTGGGTCAGTCACACAATGCTTTAAGTAGACCCATGAAACCCAGTACTTGAAGCAGATATATGACCCAGTGCTTTAAGTAGACCCATGACCCAATACTTGAAGCAGACATATGACCCAGTGTTTTAAGTAGACCCAAAACCCAGTGATGTAAGTAGACATATGACCCAGTGCTTTAAGTAGACCTGTGACCCAAAACTTGAAGCAGACCCATGACCCAATACTTGAAGCAGACCCATGACCCAATACTTAGGGCAGACATATGACCCAGTGCTTTAAGTAGACCCATGACCCAATACTTGAAGCAGACCCATGACCCAGTGCTTTAAGCAGACCCATGACCAGAGGTCGAGTCGATTTGCATCCCCCCTCAAACTTTTGATTTGCACCCCCACCCTCAAACTTTTGATTTGCACCCCCCTCAAACTTTCGATTTGCACCCTCCCTCAAGTTTTTCTCTATTTATTTTGCTATTTTTTTGCCTTGGTGTCACCCCCCCCCCCTAAATGGTGTCACCCGTAGTTCAATACTAGCACGTTGATGCCAGAATACTTCAAGTAGATCCATGACCCAATGCTTGCAGTAGACCCATGACCCAGTAGTTTAATCATACCCATGACCCAATACTTCAAGATCGATGCCAGAGTACTTTTAAGCAGACCCATGACCCAGTGCTTAAAGTAGACCCATGACCCAATACTTCAAGACAAACACATCGACGTCAGAATACCTTAAGCAGACTGATGACCCAATATTTTAAGAAGACAGTTGACCAAGTTCTTAATGTAGATTCACTCCATAGGATTCTACCAATACATAACAGAAAACATACCCGTACAGTTATACTTAGACCTCATGCTAAACCTCATGCTATGCCACAACAACTTCACTAACGCCGCAGTCCCTGTTTTGAGTCCCTAAAATTATCCCGAAATAAAACTTATAAATAATGTACATAAAATGCTTTACAAACTGACAAGGTTTGCATTAAAAATACACAAACCTGGACACAAGAAAGTATTAATACACTTCCGGTGTTAATTTTATTTTTACCTAAGCCTAAATGAAGGTAAATGAAGGTAAGACATAATAGGTGGAGCTCGTGTGATGTTGTCTCCCAGATTTTACCTGGCTGGGAGGTATGTTATTAATAGTATCAAGGTGGGCGGCAGGTGGGACTGGAATATCCGGTAATAGAGGTGCCATCAGGTGTCATAGGCGTCCGGTGACTTTGGTGTTAGGTGTCATATGTGTCTGGTGACATTGGTGTCATATAAAATGGTTATCATTTGGATTGACATGTCTATACAAGTGTTATAATTACAAAGGCGAACCTTGACAAGGTGCTGATGTTGACTATTAGAGCTACCATGACAAAATTTCCTTACAGCCCCCTGCCATATATATATATATATATATATATATATATATATATATGGTTCCATGACAAATGATCTCAGGACAAATGATCTCAGACAAAATATCTCAGACAAAATATCTCACGGACAAATGATCTCAGGACAAATGATCTCAGGACAAATGATCTCAAGGACAAATGATCTCACGGACAAAAGATACCAGGACAAAATATATCAAGACAAATGATACCATGGACAAATGATCTCAGACAAAATATCTCAGACAAAATATCTCACAGCAAAATTTTAATAGTGTATACGATAATTTTAGTCGTTTTGAACATTTTTTATTGATTGGCATGTGGTTTTGTTTATTTTTTTACACATAATAATTGTGGGTAAAATAAATTTGGCAAACTTAACAAAACATCACAAGATTTATTAAACTTAATTTTTGTAATAGCAGATCTTCAGGTTTCTAACGTAAAACCATTGTTTTTATTGCATAATCAACACAAATATAATGCTTACGTTTCTTTGCTGACAATCGTATGGCTATGATCACACCTATCCAATAATATGTGATCGTCTACTATTGTGTGAACTCTTGCTCGACATAAATTCACTAGAAACTTAGTTCCTATAACCTTTCAACGATGTAACGTAAGAGGTCATAGCTGAGTAATCACCACTAATACTGCTTTGTTTGCATACACAATATGACGAACTTTGCTCCGCGATGTCCGCTGTCGTTTAAATAAGCATTTGTCACCTGATCACTAAGGTGTGACCGACGCATAACTATTGACTAGTTGTATTGTCCATGGAGGGCGGATGTCTTTCCAATAAGGCATGTCTCTGCTATCAAAGCGGACGGCCACCTTGATACGAAGGTGTGTCTTTATTGTTATTTCATTCCCCTTGATATAGTTTCATCAACCTGACATGGTAGGTTTGTCTCATGTTTTGCAAGCCCACCTATGCTATCTATAGAACAATTTCTTTAAACTTCGCATACTATATTAGTAATCTTAATTTTAAAATGTTTAGTGGAATGTGACAAATTTATGCGGCAAACATTTCTTACAATTATTAAATTGGCCTATAAACAAAATTAAATTTAAAAAACCAATATGAAAAAAAAATTCAGATCAACTAAAATCATCCTACACACTATTAAAATTTTGCTGTGAGATATTTTGTCTGAGATATTTTGTCTGAGATCAATTGTCCATGGTACGATTTGTCCTGATATATTTTGTCCTGGTATCTTTTGTCCGTGAGATCATTTGTCCTTGAGATCATTTGTCCTGAAATCATTTGTCCTGAGATCATTTGTCCGTGAGATATTTTGTCTGAGATCATTTGTCTGAGATCATTTGTCCTGAGATCATTTGTCCTGTCACCATATATATATATATATATATATATATATATATATAATATATATATATATATATATATGTGTGTGTGTGTGTGTGTGTTTGTGTGTGTGTGTGTGTATGCATATATAGATCAAACACAGTATACACAGAAAGGCAAGTAACGCTCCATCAACTCCTATGTTAACGTTATTCCTTTCAGCGTTCTACCATGTCGTTTTGTCGTGTTGAATCAATGGCCGGGACTATTCACACGCCCCCCCCCCCCCTTCCCCCCCCCCCCCCGTATCACCCCCACCCCTTACGTAACCCCCCCCCCCTCATCTACTTTTCTCCAGGTTTCAAACACACACGCACACATACACACAAAGACACACACACACGGTCGACATGCGGGGAACATGCGGCATATTGGAATAAATATTTACACTCAAACGTGCTTCGTTCAACATGCCCAGCACCCCCTCCCCTCCCTCCTCCCCCCTCCCTCTTACGTCACCCCCTCACCTAGAAGACCAAAGTCTGCTACTTACATGAAAGGGTACGTAACCCTCTAGCCAAGTGTGATACTCTCACCTTTATATTCTCCCCCTTTTCTTTGTTACAGTTGTCTGCTCTTGAGATAACTCATGTTGTCTTTCCCTTTGAGCTATATTTGTTCTTTGACTCAAAAGCACTTAGTTTTATTTCTTTCCTCAGAAATATAAAAAAAAAGTAATGATAATAATTTACCTTATACAAATAGTACACATATTACACATATTTTTCATATGTTCCGATTTCAGTGATTTTAGCAGATTTAGTTCACTTTATTGCTATTTTAAGCGTTGTTTTAATTAATTTAATTACCGTATAGACGGCAATGAAACACAGCTTTCTTCTAAGTCCCACTGTGCTACATGATTTTGTTGGTGTGCTTAGAGTAAGTTGATAGCGCTCTATCCCCCGTCCACCAAGTTCCTTAATTAGGATAATTTAGATGCTCAATTTATTTAGTGCAATTTAAATTGTCAGTTTAGTTTGGGCCATTGAGAAGGTCAGTTTAATTATGGTAATTTTAGGCCATTTTAAGTTCATTTAGATGGTCTGTTTTTTTAAGATAATTTAAATGGTCAATATAGTTAGGATAACTTAGATGGTCAGCAATTTAGGGTACTTTATTTTGGCCAACTTCCGGTCATTTAGATGGTTTCATGTAAAGCTTGGTGAGTTGTTTTTTCTTGAGTAATTTGCTATAAGGATAAGGGGCTCGATTAGGGTTAGGATTTGATGTTGAGTTTAAAAGCATTAGAGTTAGGTTAGGGCTAGGGGGTCATGGCTCGGGGATGTGTGTGTGTGGGGGGGGGGGGGGGAAGTACTGCAGAGTGAGGGCCAGAGTTTCGATAGCAGTCATATTCTGTACCTCTGTCAACATTTGACTTTGTGATATCTGTTTACATCGTTATTACAAAAATATCAACAATCAACAATAGAGAAACCAAGTATAATAATAAAGATAGCCCTGTTGTAGAACGTGTAAGTAAACCACTACCCCCACTTCCACCCCCCCCCCCGCACACCCATACGAAAGACACAGCCCGAGTCCCCCCCCCCCCCCCACACACACACCCATACGAAAGACACAGCCCGAGTTTCCTCATACAACAATAAGCTGTGTAAGCTGCTCACGTCTGCAGTGGTCGGACGGTTCTCATCTCAACACACAGGGGACCTGGTCTCACTGAGACCATCATACACCCCCCCCCCCCACACCCTCAACCCAGGTACCCAATGAACTCACAGAGACAACACCCCCCCTCCCTCGTCCGACCCTCGGTTTTTTGAAGATTGATATTTGAGATCAAATATATTGATCCTCTGCAGTTCCTTTAATCGGGAAGTCCCGCTACCCCTCCCCTCCTTACCCCCTTCAACCCCACCCACAGCCCACTTACTTTTAGTGGCCGAATTTTCTTTCAGGTTTCTTTAAAAATGCAAGTCTTAAGTATTGGCGGCCCGCTGGTGTCTCTATTGAGTACTGCAACCTTTGAACTTTGCCCCATCATAAGCAACATAAGAACACGTTTTAAAGGGATGTCGTCTTGTAGGCTATACATACATACATACATATATATATATATATATATATATATATATATATATATATATATATATATATATATATATATATATATATATATATATTATATGTATGTATGTATATATTTGTGTATGTATAATGATACACATATGTGTGTTATGTTGTATGTATAGTCAATATATTGAGTATTTTCTGGAATCGCAAATCAATTATTTATTAGATACCTATATTGATGAAGTAATAAATTTAAAAATATAGATATACATATTTTCTTATTCTGAAATACGCTTTAACTAAAATATGCTGTAGAAATTTACCATGAAACAAAAGCATGTTAAAATAAAAGTAAGTGTAAGTTTAAATTAATTCAAAAATAGGAAAACAAAACGAACATTTTCTTTTGTCAATAAATTTGTTGGTAAAATGTGTTGATCAAAGAGGTTTAAGAGGGATACATATGAAAAGGTCCACTGTAGACCAGTGCCTTTGGAAATAAGAATGTGTTAAAAACACGGCACATTTCGAGCAGCTGTATTTACAAATTATCAACATTTTATATTATTAGATTTATTTCTATTATTATTTTCAAACTGTTAAAAAAAATCAAATTTATCTCAACCGATTCCAAATTTGATAAAGACTTAAACGTCAGATAACTCTTGACTACTCGCCTACTGTAGGCAAAAATTATCGTTCTTTAGTGAAATCAACTTAATCAACTACGTCAGTGGCTTAAAGCGACATAACAACAAGAGCAGGATCTAGATCTAGTTCAATACAATTTTGTCATCAGCTGTAAGAAGAATGTTCAGAGACTAAAAGGTTATTTTGTTTTATCTCCCTGATTTCATGATTTTAGCTCATCTACATCTTTATGAAAATTTAGCTCCTCATAAAAAAAATAATATTTATTAAAAAGCTAACGGGTTTTAAAGTTTAGCTCTCTATCCTAAGACTTACATCAACAATTGAGTATTAAACTATGTCTACATTCTAAGCTTACGTCCATATTGTAGCCCATTATTGTGGGACATCATTTAAACTTTTGATCATAGACCATCCCACTAACATCTAAAACTTCAATTTTTTTTTCTCTAATTTCTAGAGATTTAAACCACAGAGCTAATCATTTTACCATTAGCTGCGGCGATTAGTTTTGGGAACAGCTAACCAAATATCTTTTTTAAATTTTAGCTCTCTCGTTAGTGTCTACAATTTTTAGCTCTCCGTCTTAATTCACACAGGTAACAACTAAAACCTTAGCTCCCGATACCACTTCATCACCTTAAGCTCACAAGCTCTACAACATGATACGCAGAGCTAACAACTATCTTCAGCTTTAGCTCCCCTTTTATCATCTACAACCTTAAAATTCTCCCCAACTTAAGCTCTCGATATAACGTCTTAGCTCCGCAGCTCTACAACCTTAGCTGCCGGGCTACCGTCTTGACTTTAAGCTCCCCCTAGCGTCATGTTTTAATTGACCTAAAAACAAGGCAAGCAGTACAAGTGGCCGCTGATTATCTTTGATATAAGGCGGCTTTCTATTGGTTAGAGTTAAGCCAATCAATAACGACCACTTGCGTTGTACCCTCTTCAAGTCTGATGTCACTTATGTCGTCATCACGAGTGTGAGCAGCTCATCAGCGACTCACTGAGGCCGCACATCGTCTTTTACTTGCTGGCGAGTTTTTTTTTTCTATTTTTAAAAAAAAAGTACTCACGATCCCCCACCACCCTCTCCCCCTTTTCTTGTTAACTGCTGTTGTAATTTTAAAGTATTTCCTTGTTTCCCCCCCCCCCCTCCCCCATACAACCCCCTCATCCACTACTAGACATCGTTTTTTTTTCTTGATTCCTTTATACTGCTGTGAATGATTGAAAGTTAAATTACTGTTCTTGGACCGTTGTCTATTGTTTGTGATGTTGTTTTGTTGGTATGTTGAGCTTGACATTAGTCTATAGCTAACGCTTGAACTATCTTTTATGTTGTATAAGCTGTGTGTTTTTGTTGATGTTATTATTATAGTATGGATATGTGAGCTACATGCATACGAGTCGTCAGCCAAAGTATTAGTTAATGTAATATTTATTAGGTTTGTGTTAGAGTGGTATGGTTAGTGTTAGATAGAGTGGTATGGTTAGTATTAGTGGGATACATTTAGTACCATGGTGATAAACTTAGCACTAGTGTGGATGGGTTACTGTTATGGTAATGATGTCAGCGTTAGGGTGATTAAGTTAGTGTTAGGGAGTTAATTTAAAGCTATGGTGGTAAGGTTAGTATAGGGCGGTAAGGGAAGTGTTAAAAGTGGTAAGTTGATAGCTAGGGAGAGATAATCCGTGTAAGAAAGGAGCAGATAAGCCATAAATTATTTCTCCATCGTTTCGCCATTTGGACTTGTTTTGTAATCCTCCATGATCATTTCATTAAGAGACTCTATGTAATCAACACCTGATTAATGCACTAATTAATTGATCGCATATTCTGATAGTTTAACTAGCAAAATTTACTTTCACCTCCTCGTGAGTTATTCTATTGTAACATGGTATTCTGTGGAAACGTCTATGGATCTGTACGTTCTTATGTGGCTCTGAATGGATCGAGCTCGGTTCTGTAAGAGGTATATTGTTAAAAAACATAAAATTAAAAATAAAAACAAGCCCGCTTTAGAGAATACACGAAGGCCATAATCCCCGTCAAGCTCTACTTCACCTGACCGCGCGAACATCGTTAGTTTTCATTCCCCAAATGGTTTCTTATAACTCCATATCACTAACGAACCTAGCGACGGCTCTGTTAATTAAATCCCCAGGTAAACTATTCATTTAACCTGTTCCATATGTAAACATCAGCAGGTATACCGTCTCGTTATGATTTTAAAAAAATAATCTACCGTTATCATTGTTGTGGTTACAATTAAGGTAGGGGGGGGGGTGATTTATATGGGGGACTAGTGCTACAGTTCGCCATGTCCAGGCTTAAGGTAATCTACAAAACATGAACTCGATGGACTCTTCTTGTTTAGACTGTAGGGGATCGGCGTGGTCGAGTGGTAGTGCGCGTGAATGCTAGTCCGATGGTCTCGAGTTCGGATCTCGGTGCGGCCTCGCACCCACCCAGCGCTGATGGCTACCGTACAAGCGTTAGGGAAAGTAAAGGCGTATGTCACTGTGATAACCTCACACATGCAGAGGTCAAGAAACATATGATTTCTACAGCATCCGCCCTATGGTTCTTTAGGTCTTTAATTTAGCGTCAAGTCGAGGACCGCCCTGACGGTGGCTACATTACATCTGTAACATCATTGGGAGAAACAAATTACACCAAGTTTTGTACTTTATTACTTAATGGCACCATAAAGTCACCCCCTTAACAATCAAAGGACTGCTAACCCGTAAGTCTCGAGTTCAAATCCGGGTTTAAGTCAGTAGATTGTTCATGAGTCCACCCAACTTTAATGGGTACCTAAATCTTGTTAGGGAAAGTAAAGGCGGCTGGGCATAGTGCTGACCACACTATCTCTTCATATGCCGAGGTCACAGAAACAAGTGAACTCTACTTCACTTGCCCTATAGACCGTCAGGTTTGAAAAGGGAACTTTACTTTTTTTTTTACTTTTAACAATCAAACACACACCTTTCTTGTGTTTCGGATCTGCGCCCCATGCAAGCAATGTAATCAAACGATTTTAAACTGCTAAAATCGTTCTGCGTTCACACAGAAGTTAGACCAATGGCTACACCAAATGATGGACCAGTAGTTAGACAGTGGTTAGACCAGTGTTTAAGCTTGCTCGCAGCTGGGTAACATTTAAATTACCGACACCATCATTTGTTATTAATTGACCTGATACATTATAAACCTTGCTTACAGTCATTAACGGTGTCAGATGTGTATTGCCATTACCAATCACAAGTCTGTTTTTGTTTACACCTCGTTACACAACAAATTTAGAAAAAGGGGGTGCTGTGACGTGAACAGCATCACCACAGCAGGAGTAAAACAGCATCGCACAGCAAGTACAGCTATTACGTGAAATTTAGTCATTGATATCCGTCCTGGCAATTCCTAAATGAAAGTACAAAAAAAAAATCTGGTTACTGAGCGAACTGATAGGGAGACTAAGGGAAACATCGAGAACAATTCAGGGGTGATAACTGCACAATTACCAGGAACGGTAATCGAGAGATAAAGAATAAAATTGTAAAAAGCACTATGGCGTCGTTGCATTTGGTCATTTCCGATTCTTTCCCGCCTGCGATACATTTTTATTAACCGCTGACAGGCTTGGTTTTATGGTTTTGTCAAATGGTTCGCTCGTCAATTATTCAGGGCGGTGGAGTGGCAGCCTGAGACACCACGGGGGCCCGGCAGCTTCTCTTTCTCTCTCTCTCTGCTGGTGTGACTCTAGTGACGCTTGTCTCTCTGCTGGTGTGACTCTAGTGACGCTTATCTTTCTGCCGGGGTGACGCCAGTGACGTCATTCCTTTTGCTGGTATGTCGCCAGTGACGCCCTTCTCTATGCTGGTATGACGCCACTGACGCCTTTCTCTCTGCTGGTGTGACTCTAGTGACGCTTACCTCTCTCTATAGTATGACGCCACTGACGCCTTTCTCTCTGCTGGTGTGACTCTAGTGACGCTTATCTCTCTATAGTATGACGCCAGTGACGCCTTTCTCTCTGCTGATGTGACTCTAGTGACGCCTTCCTCTCTGCTGGTATAACGCTAGTGACGCCTTTCTCTCTGCTGATGTGACTCTAGTGACGCTTATCTCTCTGCTGGTATGACGCCAGTGACGCCTTTCTCTCTGCTGCGGTGACGTGAATGACGTCATTCCTTTTACTGGTATGACGCCTTTCTGTCTGCTGAGATGACGATAGTTGCTCTATTACGTTGTGTAAATATCGCTTGAGTAATAGCTGTTACATAAATGTAGAGATTTCGTCCATCAGAGAAACGAACGAAAATGTACTGTGTCGTTTTAAAGTAAAATTCTCACAATAAATTGTTATGATATAGATATTCACCTTTAAAAAAATTATTAACTTCTACTATATAAATGTCATCTGTTTGAAAATCTATGCCCCCACCCTACCTCCATTTTGTTTTCTCTACAACACTGTATTTGTAACCATAATTTAATTTCCAGACCGTAGACTACAATGGACGAAAACCGCATCCTTTTGGGTCGCAATTAAATAAACCCCAGCACCCGCTAGACTTAACACCCCCCCCCCCCACATCCCTCCCCCACCACCCACGTCACCCCGACATCATCCACCGGAAGTGGATCTCATCACTCACCAGGCCACCACCAATCCACCCAAGACGGAGGTGGCGCTAACAGATGATTAAACTGGCGTCGTAGCTAGCAGACATATAGTCCTCATTGATGGCTCGATACATGATCCCCCCCCCCCCCACCACCGTCAGTCCCCCCCCCCCCCCTCCCCTCAGGATTAGTTGGCCAATATCTTTCCTTACCGTGCCCCGAGCTCATCTTTTCGGAAACTCCCGATCAATAAAAGCCACGGGTTAGGTTCTAGTTTTTTTTTCTCTTCTTTCTGCTGCTGGTTGCATGTTAGTGGTACATCATCATCAGGTCACTCCAGGTCCAGATTTGTGGGTCAGGGCTAGCTGCTCATTGCAGGCTTCATGTAGCATTGTGACAGTTTAAAAAAAATAATTAAAACTAGCATTGTGCTTGAACAGGCCTACTCAGAAGCGTGTAGCCGCTGAATACAAACAAATCTGCTACGTCTAGTATTATACCGAAACATGCTCAAAAAACATGCGACCCATATGGTGCATTGTTTAAAACAAAAACAAAACAAGCCAATGAATATACTGCACTCTAAAACTAATAATATGTAGGAAAACCAATTAGGCACATCAAGCAGAGTTATATAGACGAGGCAGAAATCCTAACTGGAGACTTACAAAAAAAAATAATTTTTTTGTGTTACGTATTTTTAATTTTTACTGCTTAATTATTTTTAACGCATCATCCCCGCCCTTAATTTCTGTAGCAGTATTGTGTAAAATGTTTATTGTTTAAAATACATTAAGCCATGAACCAAAATACTACAATGTAAGCTAACACTATTTTTTAAATACCTAAGTAAAATTTTCATATTTTTAAAATAGAAACTTGCCCTTCTTTTAACTTTTGTTAAGATTTGTGTTTAAAAAAAATTCTATAGAAGAAAAAAAAAAGCGGAAGAGTTTAGTGATGTCGGATTGTAATTATTCCGTTTAAACATCCTCTCCATCTTTTGATACAACCCAACCAATGGCGTCTCTGCTCGAATAAGATTGTCCAGACCCAGGCTTGTCCGTTTGATGGACACTAATGGGCAGTGCTGGGTGTGGGGGCGGCCACGTACAACAGTGGCCAGTGACTAAAGGGCCAATACGTGGCGTGAAACCGTTGGACCGTGGCCACACCCCACCAGCCATCTCCCACCATGGCCGGTAACTCCTGCTGAGGCTGGAGTTATGGGGCTTTAGATACCAAAAGAACGCGGTGTGACCAGACAGATGGTCTATAGCCAGTGGTCAGATTTTCACTGGGCGTTACTGAAGGCCGTTGTTAGATAGTGGATTGGGGGTGTTTCTGCTCACAATACCGTTATGGATGTTGGCAATAGGGCTTGTAAGTAGGTCACAACTTCTCGATCTCGTACTATGCAGCTAGTAGATTTCGAGACCGTAGACTACCAAGCCCTATTAAGCGAACTAAAAAATTAGTTGATGTCTAAGGTTGAAGTATCGACGTTTTTTTATCGAAGATACTCGCTATTTGATAAATGAGGTGCGCGTAATCCAAAATTAACAAAACGCGCCAATATCTATCTTATTGATATAAATCCTTTTGAGTTAAAATAAGAATAAGACAAAACCTACTTCCCATCAAATCACACGATATCTATATACCTGTTAGGTTTATGTTAATAACCAAAGAGTTAGGGTTAGATTGTAGCGTAGCTTCCAGTTAGGCATTCTGATCTGTGTGGAGACATTACTATTCTATGTTAATTAAGTTAGTCTTAGGTTATGTTGAGTTAGTGTTAGATTATTTTGAATTAGTGTTACGTTTGTATTTGATTATGCTAGGTTATGTTGAGTTAGTGTTACCATTGTATTTGATTATGTTATGTTATGGCGAGTTAGTGTTAGGTTATGTTATAGTCTTATATCCCAGCTGAGGATCCATGGACGCAACACGCATCTAGAGAAAACGTACCGCCAAAGTGTGTATTTTTACAGTAAATTAAGATAGCCATTAATTAAACCAAGTCCTTGGAGTAGTCCATGACTTCACCTTGTGATACCCCCCCCCCTCCCCCAACCACTTCCTTCCACCCACCCCTTCCTATTGTTTTAACAAATGTGCTTCCGCCGACCCACGTGACAGTAAACTAGGCCACGTCACATCCAGGTACATCTTCCGCAACACGGTGACATGCGCACAGACCACTTTCCTAACCTGTTCCGGGTTAAGTCAAACGATGCCTTGAAACGACATCCTTGCTCCCGTATCCCAGGCAACACCCCTCTACCTGACCCAGGTATTCAAACGTTAATGGTGTGTGAATCTTGGAGTACTAAACATACCTCAATGGCGCACAATGCATGCTTCGTTCATCATACTTAAAATATAACCTTTTTCAATCTACCAATAGCTGTACTCGAATTCAAAGTAAAATATATCGAATATAATTCTACATTGGAAATGAATCTGGGATTAGCTAAAATTTTGAATTTATTTTTAAATTTAAAGAAAAAAAGATGTTTTATTAAACGCTTTTTGAATATAAAAACTCGTTAGATCTTGTACTAAATACACTATTGTTCAAAGCTAAAACTATTTAATATAGTTTAGTGTTTAGCTAAATATTCGAAATATACTGTACTAGAGTTGTCCCCGAAGAACCCCTCTACATTATGGTATGCACATTACGAGAACGTCACAACATAGCCACAATTAACTTGCACAATGCGCACCGGCAAGGCCAAAGACTATTTAAACACATTTTAATAGCCACACACTGACACAGACAAAGGGGGATTATGCAAATATAACTAATGATTTGACAACAGCGGAAGTGTCGTCACACACTAATGTAGCCAACGCCCGACTGGTAAACTTTGTCTCTGCATCGTTTTTTTTTTTGCTTTTTTTTTTTTTGCTTTTTAAATTTTATATTTCACAACCAGGATTCGAACTCTATGCTCCAGCCCGTTATGTAAATACATTCACTGGTGTATTTTTTCTAGGATACTCCTGATCCTCCCTTTCTATCTTCACCCCCCCCCCTTCCCCCCAACATACAAACATCATCTCCTTCTTTACTTCAACCACCCACTAACTCCCCTACCCCCTCACCATTTATCTCAAAACTATAACACACACCAATTTCTACCCCCCCACCCCCTTTATCCACCTCCCCCTTTCCCTCACCCTCACCCTCACACCACACACGCCCATCACCCACCTTAAAATATCCAACACACTTACTTCTCCCCACACACTTAATTCTCCCCGCACATTTACTTCTCCCCACACACGTATTTCTCCCACCTTTCCTCAAAACCACCTGCCTCATCCGCCCCCCCCCCTTCCTTTAACACAGTACCCCCCCACCCTTCCCACATACACATACACACACCACCCCACAACCCTCCTTTCGTCTTCACCAACCCTCACCTCCCCACACCTCCCCCACACCAACACTGCCTCTCCATTCACACCGTGTTCTGTAACCATACATTACAGCAACTCTGCTGACAATTAATTACTGTCAGTCTCTGACATGCAGTTACACCGACAGCTCTATTTACAACTAGTACAGCAGTTACGGTACAACTCTCTATAGTTGGCCACTAGTACAGCAGTTACGGTACAACACTCAATAGTTGGCCACTAGTACAGCAGTTACGGTACAACTCTCTATAGTTGGACACTAGTTACCGTACAACACTCAATAGTTGGCCACTAGTACAGCAGTTACCGTACAACACACAATAGTTGGCCACTAGTACAGCAGTTACCGTACAACACTCAATAGTTGGCCACTAGTACAGCAGTTACCGTACAACACTCAATAGTTGGCCACTAGTACAGCAGTTACCGTACAACACTCAATAGTTGGCCACTAGTACAGCAGTTACCGTACAACACTCAATAGTTGGCCACTAGTACAGTAGTTACAGTACAACACTCAATAGTTGGCCACTAGTTACCGTACAACACTCAATAGTTGGCCATTAGTACAGCAGTTACCGTAAAACACTCAATGGTTGGCAACTAGGTAAAGTACAACACTCAATAGTTGGCCACTAGTACAGCATTTACCGTACAACACTCAATAGTTGACCACTAGTACAGCAGTTACCGTACAACACTCAGTAGTTGGCCACTAGTACAGCAGTTACCGTACAACACTCAATCGTTGGCCACTAGTACAGCAGTTACCGTACAACACTCAATAGTTGGCCACCAGTACAGCAGTTACCGTACAACACTCAATAGTTGGCCACTAGTTACCGTACAATACTCAGTAGTTGGCCACTAGTACAGCAGTTACCGTACAACACTCAATAGTTGGCCACTAGTTACCGTACAACACTCAATAGTTAGAGACTAGCCATGGATTTAACCCAAACCCATATTATAGTAATCAGATCTTCATCCGAGTTACATCGAATCACTGTGTTGATTGGAGGTTCCCAATAAAACAAAGCTACAAACTCATCGATAAATAACCAGTGGTCAAAACTTAAATATAAATAAATGACCAATCCAACCAACTTAACCATTTTAACTAGCCTGAAAATAAACATTGTCCTATGATCCAAAATAAGTTGAGATTTTGCCCTATTTTAAAACCATTCTTCAGGTTACTCTATTTTATAAAGTTGTAAAAAAAATTGCTCGCCCCTGAAGATGAGGACACCAGCTAGTCAGACAAAACACAAAACCTTTGCTCGCCACACACCCTCATATCTTCCTTCTTTCTCTAACGGCTCCCCCCCCCCCCCCCCCCCCCCGGCCAGTAGCATCGATTCATTCATCCGTCGTTTTATTTCTTTCTTTAGTTCACAACAATACCTAAAGTTGCGGCTCGGCTATAATTATCTCCCCTCCCCTCTTTCTCTCCCTACCCCCGTCTTGCTTGCGTCCCTTTGTTTAAAGCAGAAGAAAGCTAATGCTATTAGTTAATGCCCTTTTTTTTCCTTGAAAGCGTCTTGTCCATTCTAAACTGCGTGTGCTGCTGTCTTTTGATCCACATTCTGTGCAAGGTCAAGCACCCCGTGGTGTGAAATAGTAACACTCTACGCGTGGGCTGTTTCGAATGCCCCATATAGCAGATGAAGTAGAGTTAGATTATTTTCGTGTTATGCTTAGCGAACTGCCCCTCCTTCTGAACACACCCCAATAAAACTTTGTTGTCTAAATGTACAGTCTAAGTACGATTACAACACTAAAAAAATAATCTGTTCTTGAACTTCTTAATTAAAATTAGTTAAACTGTCTCCTTAACTATTAGCTAATTAAGTTTAAAAAATAATAGTAAATAGAAGATGTTAATTAATCTGTCATTAATTTAATTTGCTAAATATAATAAGAGTAGATGTGTTCTACTCTATCTTCTGTCGGCGCAGTTAAATCCTTGAAAGAGGACATAAGAGTGTTTTGTTAAATCACAGGCCCACAGCTATTATTTCTAATTGTTTCGTAATACCAAGTCGACCTAGAGGTAACAATATAACGTTGCTTTTTAAAAAACCAACACACAAAAAAAGATAATTAGTCGTCTGTCTAAAAAAATTAATTCCTATCTCATCTTCTCCACGGCAAAGACTCTTGAATAGAAATCTTAGGAAAAACAATACTAAATTGATTCTAAAATTAAAGTATTGATGTCAGAAAATTGCCGGCAATTGAAACAATCCCAGAGATCCCGGGCACTGGAGACCAGTCTCCAATTCTCGCCTACCAACGAGATCTCGGGCTTAAGTTCTCGTTAGTGCGTCATTGGTTTCCTAGCCCGGCGCATCACTGGGGGGCTAAACCCAAGTCTTCCAGAGACCGCCTGGAACTTAACATTTAAACCCAACAAAACAAAACACCTAACCTAAAAAAAGAACCAACTTAAGACTGGTAATTTAATCAGCCCAAAGCCTTGATTGTTTAAATTTGATATTTAATTATTTAAAAAAAATCTTTAATTGGTATTTCTTTTTTCTTTATTTGTTTCAGGAAATTGAAATTAGAAAAGGATCTTTTTATACGTATTCTAACTGGGTATGTACCACAGAAGTAATGTCTTTTTCTGTTTTGTGTGTCCCCACGTGTTTTGTAAATATGTTTTAGTGTATGTATCTATGTTTGTGTGTGTTAAATGCATTTGTGTTGGTCTTATTTTTCAGTGTGTTTACATTATGCATTGTTTATGTTATATTTATGAAATTAATGGTGTTGTCTCATTACTTTTTCTGTGAATTTGAGCGTATGTGTTACATGCATATACGTCTATATGTTATGGTTAGCAGTTGAGCTATTAAATTTAGCTCCATACAAAGTCTATATCCCTTAATAGGGCAAATGAAGTAGAGTTCATGTATAGCCAGCCGCTTTTACTTTCCGTAACGTAAGTCAGATAACCTTCAGAGCTGGGCGGCCTTAAGGACGTCCTACACACACCAAGATCCGAACTCGATACCTTCTGGCTCGCAGCCAAACGCTCTACCATTCGGCCATACCGTTCCAGAAAATATACATTTGACCTTTTTTTACTTTCTCGTATATACGAAGTATAGAGAAAGTCTTGTTCTTTTAAAAATTAGACGTATTAATCCACCGCTGAAATGATAATTTACTCACCCAATTAACTACGGTTCATAAATATCTACACCGGTTTTACAACGAAACCAACACTTCTACGTGATTTAGTAGTAACTAAATTCTATGGCTGTAATAAACCCTTTAACATAACACCAACTAGTGAACTAGAACGCCGACATCTAAACTGATCGTTATCTTTAATTTTGCATTCTCTTAACATTTTTAATCTGCCTCGCTTCTCTTGTCCTTATGCATATTTAATCGCCCAGCTTATAACGAAAAGATTTTAGAACTTGAAAGTACCCCCCCCCCCCTTTTTTTCCCCCTCCCCCTCCTTCCCGTACACCAATACTCCCTGAGTCGTTTCTCTTGTGTATCTCACCAAGTCGTACCAATAATTAATTTTAATGGATGAATAATTAATGGCGAGCGATATTGAGAGCGGTTATGATCTTGTTGGGTGTACTGGCTGGCGCCCCCACAGGGGCTGTTAGTGAAAGCTTTCAACGGTAACTGGGTTAGGGTTTCAGTTACGGTTTAGGTAACAGTTGTATCGGTACATGGATGCTTAGCTTTCAACACGACAGTTGAATTGTTTATGGTGTAAGTAAAGGGACGACACTGTCATGTTAGTCTAAAACTACAGTCCACTAAGTTTGAAACCACTGTCTATTAAGTTAAGAAATATGTCCGCTGAGACAAATGACAACTACAACCATTGTGCACTAATAGCCACTGTCCACTAAAACTACGGTCCAATAAAACCACTGACCACTAAAAACATTTATCCACTAAAACCACTGACCACTAAAACCACTGTTCACTACAACCACTGACCACTAAAACCACCATCCACTAAAACCACCGTGCACTCACTAGAACCACCATCCACTAAAACCACTGACCACTAAAACCACCATCCACTAAAACCACCTTGCACTCACTACAACCACCGTCCACTACAACCACTGACCACTAAAACCACCATCCACTAAAAAAACCGTGCACTCACTACAACCACCGTCCACTACAACCACTGACCACTACAACCACTGACTACTACAAACACAATCCACTAAAACCACCGTGCACTCACTACAACCACCATCCACTACAACCACCGTCCACTACAACCACCGTCCACTACAACCACTGTCCACTACAACCACCGTCCACTACAACCACCGTCCACTACAACCACTGACCACTAAAACCACCATCCACTAAAAAAACCGTGCACTCACTACAACCACCGTCCACTACAACCACTGACCACTACAACCACTGACCACTACAACCACCGTCCACTACAACCACCGTCCACTACAACCACTGACCACTACAGCCACTGACCACTACAACCACCGTCCACTACAACCACCGTCCACTACAACCACCGTCCACTACAACCACTGACCACTACAGCCACTGTCCACTACAACCACTACAACCACCGTCCACTACAACCACTACAACCACCGTCCACTACAACCACTGACCACTACAACCACTGTCCACTACAACCACCGTCCACTACAACCACTGACCACTACAGCCACTGTCCACTACAACCACTACAACCACCGTCCACTACAACCACTACAACCACCGTCCACTACAACCGCCGTCCACTACAACCACTACAACCACCGTCCACTACAACCACCGTCCACTACAACCACTACAACCACCGTCCACTACAACCACTACAACCACCGTCCACTACAACCACCGTCCACTACAACCACTACAACCACCGTCCACTACAACCACCGTCCACTACAACCACTACAACCACCGTCCACTACAACCACCGTCCACTACAACCACTACAACCACCGTCCACTACAACCACCGTCCACTACAACCACTACAACCACCGTCCACTACAACCACCGTCCACTACAACCACTACAACCACCATCCACTACAACCACTGACCACTACAACCACTGACCACTACAACCACCGTCCACTACAACCACCATCCACTACAACCACTGACCACTACAACCACTGACCACTACAACCACCATCCACTACAACCACCGTCCACTACAACCACTCACCAAGCTACATTTCCTCACGCACGTGCACGCACACAGCGCGCGTGCAGCCACGAGCTGACTTTGTATCACTCACTCATCGTGTCGCCCTCTGTCCCGTACTATTTATCGATTTCTAATCGCCGTGGTTTGTCTCCAATCAGAACGCCTCCGCTCTAACAGTACATTAGAGTACTTGTGATTACATATTGCTTGTAGGTAGCTAGTGCTACCATTCGACAGTTTGTGAGTAGCCAGATCTACAATCCAATGGATTGAAGGTAGCAACATTTGACGCCCTGTACATGGCATATGGCTACCATACGATGATTTACTTGTAGCTTGTTGGTTCGATCATTTCACGATTCGACATCTTGTTGGTAGCCAGTGCTACTATTGGACGCCCTGTGTGTAGCCAGTATAAGACGTCTTGTACTTATTGTTGGATGTCTTGTAGGTAGTCACTAATCACTGCTGCTATTCGACGTCTTGTTGGTAACACAAGCATACGATACAAACGCTAATTAACATTTCAATTGACCCACCCGTAGAGCCGCCCACACCTCATGTAAGCCCTCCTGTTTATGATCTCCATAGATCTAGCTACCAACCTTAACCTTTACTCTTATCCTACCTCAAGATCCTGGTCCGGGAAAATAATTTTAAAAAATTAACCTCTAAATCAAACCCCCCTGTTCTATACAGCGAAAACAAAAGATCTTTAACAGACAGCCTCGACTTGATGGTCCTAACGGAGAACATAGTAACCATGTATAAGGAACGATCCATCTCATAAAAATATTTGTTTCTTTTAACTACAACAACAAAAAACAACACAAGTGTCTCATGTCTAATATTACATTCTTTACAATAAGTTTGAAATAATTTGTGCACCAAAGTTTTGGCCACTCAACACCTGGCTACACCATTTATTCTCACAGGCCATAAGATTTTTTTTTTATTACTTAAAATATTTATCTAAGAATATAAATGTTTCGACAAAAGGCCACACCAACTCCCCGGCATTAAATTTGTGAAAAATTGAATTTTTCAAATACCAATTATTTCTATCAACGTGTACTCGATACTCAACAATGTAATGGATATTTTTGTGTATTCGCTTCAAATTCTTAATGGAGAAGGTGTTAAAGATATTCCTATAATATTTCTCGACTTCAACATTTTCTAATTAATCCTTAGAAGGATCACGACTCAATTTATTAATGATAATGTCATTTCTCATTGAGGTGTGTTCGAACTTAAAAAGAAATCAAGATGCATTTCACTACCCCCTCCCCCCTTCCCCGCCCCTTCGCTTCTAATAAAGGAAAATACAACAACATCTAAAGCAACTGTAATGAGCCGGATCGGAAATTTCCATTAAGCCGGCTTTTAAAATTAACGTGGTAACACACCTAATCAAGCCCTGTATCTCTGTAGAGATCCCCTATCGGCTTTTTGAACCGGCACCGGTATCGCGGAATCGACACCTCTCCGGAATTCCTAGAGAGCTATTAGTAAAACCGGAACTGCGTGCCGGTTGACGGTGGCCAATGAAACCGTGTACGTGTGTCTGCCGGTCAATCCGAACAGATCTTTTAGCCGGAACAGTTATCTCCCCATTAGCCAAAAACATCCCACCTGCTTCGTCAGGTTGCGATCTTATATCTAAGGGCAACAATCCACTCCCCCATACCAACATTTCAGTGATGGGTCTTATATATAAGGGAAACAATCCACTCCCCCATACCAACATTTCAGTGATGGGTCTTATATCTAAGGGCAACAATCCACTCGCCCATACCAACATTTCAGTGATGGGTCTTATATCTAAGGGAAACAATCCACTCCCCCATACCAACATTTCAGTGATGGGTCTTACATCTAAGGGCAACAATCCACTCCCCCATACCAACATTTCAGTGATGGGTCTTATATCTAAGGGAAACAATCCACTCACCCATACCAACACTTCAGTGATGTGTCTTATATCTAAGGGCAACAATCCACTCCCCGTACGATCATACCCACTCAACACGTACCTACACAGCGCATAGCCACACAACTCACCCGCATTGATCAAACCCACACCACACATTCACTCCCTCACTAACTCCCTCACTCACTCACTCACTTATTGAACAACTATCAAAAACTTGAACAAAAAAATCTCCTGCTTTAAAAAACATCCTCTCTGCTGGTGAACTATCTGACACCAAATGAACTAATTCCAATCACAAATATCAAAGCAAATGACGACTTCATAAAAGCGACGCCGTTACGACTTCATGTGGGCAGCTAAAGAAGGAGGCGACCCCCCCCCCCCATTCCCTCACCTATTCTTTATCCTCCTAACAAGGACCTCCATAAATCACAACCTACGACTCCTGTTCCTACCTGCCCCCCACCTTTTAATTTTAATTCAAATTTAATCACTCCGCCCATACATGAAAGCTAATTCACACAGCGCCTTAGTACGAATGTCGGAGTTCAAATAACAAATAAATGAAATAAAATACTCGTCATAAAAAATAATTAATGATCGGAAAATAAATTTCAACTTTTCCAACGCTAGCCGCGCCATATTCAAGCGCCGGTACCCTAATCAAGCGCTGCCTTTGAGCGTAAGACAGCTATTTAAGACAGTAGGACGATCCGCTGATTACTCGACCGTCTCTTTGATGTTTTAATGGCCGACACTTCTTGAAATGAAATAACTGGACGTGTCTAGTGCGTGGTTCTAGAGCGAATATTTTGAAAAAAAAATGGATATTAGAGTCAATTTTATAATAAAAGAAAATAGGCTGTATTAGTTAACTAAGTTCAATGAAATCTTTAAAGCGACTGGTTAAATAAGGTCCGAAAAATTAAAACAAAGCTATTTTAGAGCCAATTAATCATAAATCATGATTTAAAACGACGACAAATAAAATCTCGAAAACTAGTGTTTATTTGAGTTCTAAAATTAGCTTTATAATGTGTATATATATAGTATCAACAACATCTAATTTTTCTAACTTTAAAGAAATATTTTGTATTTTATAAAAACAGCATGGTCGTCGCCGACCTAACTGTTACTTAGTGTTTCTTGTAAATTACTTAACATGGGAAGTAACTCCAAGTTGTTTGATAATGTTTCAACAAAATACAAGAACATGATTATCAAATTGGAGTAAATTTATTTTATCAATGTTGTCATAGTGTTAGCTTAACAATGTTTAACTCCAAGCTTGTTACATCATAAGTGACACAGTGTTTGTTACATAAAATACGATTTAATTTTAAAAAACAACTCGAAAAGTAAAGTTGTATTTCTTATATTTACGACAAATTACATTCCATGTTGGTTGAGAATTTGTTAGCCACTCATATTGTATATTCGGTAACTTGTAATCTCGTAAATGCTTTTCTAAAACTGACATTTTGAATTCGGGACATTAAAATTGATGTCAGATTTGTTGCAATCAGCTTGTTGTTACATATTTAATTATTTCCCAGTTTTTCAAACCATTTTTATACCGGACAGCGCGTCTAGCCGACTGGCCTTCACGAACATTTTTTTTTGAAAGTCCGGCGTTCAAATCCGTTTTTACATCAACCTATTTTTTTAAACATCTAATCGGCATATTTTAAGACAATTGGTTTTTATATCTTTCTCTTTCTCTCCATCTTTCTCTCTCGCTCTCTCTCTATTTCTGCGTTTTCTTTCTCTCTCGAATAACATCACTCACACAACATACACTTTCTCTCTCACACACAAATACATCCTCTCCCCTCCCCGCCCCCTCACTCACTCACAACAACAGAGAGGAGTACGAAACATACGTGTGCCATAACATAACAACACCCAATAGCGTCGGCTGCTTATGGTGTTTTGCTAAAATATTTCACGTTGCAGACGAAAATTTTCCACGATTTTCCTGAAGACTAATCGAGCTTTAATTAACTTCAAAAACTAAAACACCCCTTTTGTCATTTTAAACACATCTTTTTAAAGCGGCGTTCAATTCATTGTTTGAATTTTTAAGTTAATCAAATTTAAAAAATTAAGTTTCAGATTTAAAAAAAAATCAAATGCTTAATTTAGACAATTTTCAATTTTCTTTTTAAAATGTTACAACCGAGCCGAGTTAGCGGTTAATTTCTAGAAACAGACACAATTCTGATAGATTTCAAACAACCATTTAAAACAGACAAAATTCTGATAGATTTCAAACAACCATTTAAAACAGACAGAATTCTGATAGACAACAAACTACCACATTTAAAAGAGACAAAATAACCGCTTTATATCAGTCTTACACTGTCTGTTTACATTCTCGAGTGCTATTTATGTTACTTAATTTAGATATAAAACTATTAACAAATGTATAGATGCTGGATTATTTTCATGAATATAGTTGAAGTTTGTTTTATTATTTTCATGAATATAGTTCAGGTTTGTTTTATTATTTTCATGAATATAGTTCAGGTTTGTTTTATTATTTTCATGAATATAGTTCAGGTTTGTTTTATTATTTTCATGAATATAGTTCAGGTTTGTTCTATTATTTTCACGAATATAATTCAGGTTTGTTTTATTATTTTCATGAATATAGTTCAGGTTTGTTTTATTATTTTCATGAATATAGTTCAGGTTTGTTTTATTATTTTCATAAATATAGTTCAAGTTTGTTTTATTATTTTCATGAATATAGTTCAGGTTTGTTTTATTATTTTCATGAATACAGTTCAGGTTTGTTTTATTATTTTCATGAATATAGTTCAGGTTTGTTTTATTATTTTCATGAATATAGTTCAGGTTTGTTTTATTATTTTCATGAATATAGTTCAGGTTTGTTTTATTATTTTCATGAATATAGTTCAGGTTTGTTTTATTATTTTCATGAATATAGTTCAGGTTTGTTTTATTATTTTCATGAATATAGTTCAGGTTTGTTTTATTATTTTCATGAATATAGTTCAGGTTTGTTTTATTATTTTCATGAATATAGTTCAGGTTTGTTTTATTATTTTCATGAATATAGTTCAGGTTTGTTTTATTATTTTCATGAATATAGTTCAGGTTTGTTTTATTATTTTCATGAATATAGTTCAGGTTTGTTTTATTATTTTCATGAATATAGTTCAGGTTTGTTTTATTATTTTCATGAATATAGTTCAAGTTTGTTTTATTATTTGCTCTCATCACGTGATCATACACGAGCATAACTGACCGGAAAAAAATGGCATATTTATGGAATATTGTAATGTTACATAACCCTTCTCTCTCCACCTCACCCGTCCTCAATCCAATTCCCCCCCCCCCCCCCACTACACAGTGACAGTGGTGCGGCCATTTAATCATATTCCATAACCACGGCACATGCGCAGACGTAAAGGTCACGAGTAGCTGTCGTTGGACTGACCTGCTTAGCGAATCGCTGTTGGTCAATAGTCCCCCACCCCCACCCCCCATCTCACTCCCATACACACCCTCTCTTTTTTTTTTCCAGCACCCGTAACACACAGACGAATTATGACAAGCCACGAACTTGCTGGAAATAACGAATTATCCCCAGTGCAGAAATTGGGAACAAGGGGTGCAGGGACAGGGACAGGGGGGGGGGGGGGGGGGGGGGGGGGGGTAGGAGGACAGTTGCACCAACAACCGAAAAAAAGGCCGTGATTATTTTTTATTAGCTGGTACTATCAAAAGGTTGTTTTTTTTAAAGCTGCAACCAATCTAAGGCCTAAAATATGGGTCTAATCAAAGGCTTAATGTTTTCATGAGCACCATGACTAACCAAAACTGCAAGAATGACAACGGTACCATATAATGGTAATCTACAATCTCTCTCTCATTCGTGTGGGACTAGTCAATTCACGTGTAAATAGTCCATTGGTGTGGGACTAGTCAATTCATGTGTAAATAGTCCATTCGTGTGGGACTAGTCAATTCGTGTGTGAATAGTCCATTCGTGTGGGACTAGTCAATTCATGTGTAAATAGTCCATTCGTGGGGGACTAGTCAATTTATGTGTAAATAGTCCATTCGTGTGGGACTAGTCAATTCATGTATGAATAGTCCATTCATGTGGGACTAGTCAATGCATGTGTATATAGTCCATTCGTGTGGGACTAGTCAATTCATGTATGAATAGTCCATTCGTGTGGGACTAGTCAATTCATGTATGAATAGTCCATTCGTGTGGGACTAGTCAATTCATGTATGAATAGTCCATTCGTGTGGGACTAGTCAATGCATGTGTATATAGTCCATTCGTGTGGGACTAGTCAATTCATGTATGAATAGTCCATTCGTGTGGGACTAGTCAATGCATGTGTATATAGTCCATTCGTGTGGGACTAGTCAATTCATGTGTGACAAGTTAATTATGTGACAACATCAGATAACAACATCGACGTCTCAAAAATGTGTTTTTGTTGCACTGTTACCATTTTATACCTACGAACACATCCCACCTGTGTGTTTAGTTTATACCCCCCCCCCAACCCCTACTATATCTGACCCCGTAAGACCCCCCCCCCCAACCCCTACTATATCTGACCCGTAAGACCCCCCCCCCCAACCCCTACTATATCTGACCCGTAAGACCCCCCCCCCCCAACCCCTACTATATCTGACCCGTAAGACCCCCCCCCCCAACCCCTACTATATCTGACCCGTAAGACCCCCCCCCAACCCCTACTATATCTGACCCCGTAAGACCCCCCCCCCCCTCCCTGTACCCTATATCCCAAGACATTTATTTTGTCATCGAACACAGAAGTAAACAACACGATAGACTCTAACGAAGCAATCAACGGGATTAACTAATCTAGAGAAGGCAATCAAACAGCCGCCTCACGCATTAATTAAGATAAGCTGTTTCTGAATGACACGCGGGGTAATTAAAAACTACGAAACTAACAAACCCATGAAAAAAAGCCATGAAACAGATAGAACTCTGGGAGAATGGAAAATGGAATCAAGCGACATCTGACGAGGGAAGATAAGCCATTTCACATCGAGACACACACACACACACACACACACACACACACACACACACACACATCTGTCATGTCTTTAGGCCAGTGCATGTTTTAATCAATACACGTCAAACACCAACTGATCCACCAGTCAGCTATGCTGCAAGTGTCATGGATCGCTGTGGTCCTCGAGAGATAACCAGGTGACCAGATCGCTATTTTGAGCTCAGTTTTTGTTTTGAAAGATTTGTGAGAAATTCTTGTCGCGGATTTAATAAAAACACATCGTCAAGTACATAACTACTCAGTTATTCAGTCTCTACCTAGTTATGATGCGACTATCCGACTATTTATTCAGTCTCTACCTAGGTATACTGCGACTATCCGACTATTTATTCAGTCACTACCTAGTTATTCGGCGACTACCTGCTCAATCAGTCACTACCTAGTTATACAGTACACGATCACCCTATTAAAAAAGTAAAGATTCATCTTTAGACCTAGGGATTCATTGGGCAGATGAAGTAGAGGTCACATGTTTCTTTATCAAGGCATATGATGTTTAACACTATGTCCAGCCGCCTTTACTTTCCCCATCGTTAGTCAGGTACCCATTAGAGCTGGGTGGTCTCAACCACGTGCTACAGTCACAAGGCCGAATCGAGATCCGAACTCGAGACCTTCGGCGTGGCAGCCAAACTTCGGACTAGCAAAAGGTTTTATCATTCGACCATGCCGTCTCATAATCACCCTATAACTACACAATCAACCTATGTTTACCTAGATTATGTACACAAACAGCAAAATAAAAAAAAAACTATTTCTGAACAATGCAAAACCAAAGTTTTAAAATTCAGTTTAAAAAATGAACGACACAAACACAACTATGTGTTTACTAAACAACACAACACATAATCCCATTATCGACTTTACTTTTTTGAAAGCCGTAGTCGCCATTGGACAACTCTGAAAAAAACAACAACCGATGTTTGGATAAAATATTAAAAGCGAGTTCAAACACAACTCTGCCACCCAAAGCACCCCCTGCCGCTCCCCCCCCCCCCCCCCCAGCACCCCATTGGTCTGATTAGTCACGTGACGCCGCCATCTTGATTCGAGTGACGTCCCCTGTGTACCTCAGCCCGCCGCTGCTGCCAGATAAATATTTGGTTTTTTGGTCACTTTACGGTCCTCACGGACTCCCCCCTCCGCCCCTACTCTCTGTGGACTTTCCAGCGGGTCAGCGTGACCTGGCCGTTGCATATTTTAAGCCGAGTTTACGCCGACCTCATGCATTGTGTGTGTGAGGGAGGGAGGAAGGGGGAGGGGAGCTTTGAAGAAAGTGAGAGAAGGATGAAGTGGCCCCCCCAAACGAGGAGGAAATGGCAAGCAGGATTTATGTTGCTGATGTTGAATCGTTTAACACGGCCCGCAAGACGCAATGAGTCTCTCTAGCGCGGACGTACGGTACGTCGTGGTGTTGTATCTCAATTTGATCGCGCTAAGCTTTGATTCAGTCGCCGATAGAACAAGTCATAGTAAATCGCCCCCAACATGAGACCGTCTCATAAATATATCTAGTTACCTCTAGCAGGTTTAAATACACCAAATGTCATGACTTGTCACCGATCCCTAAATGCCACAAGTCCCTGATCCCGTAATGTCAATTTTTTAAATCACTGACCCCGAATGGCAAGACTTGTCACATATTTCATGGTGGCATATCTAGAAATTCATAACCAATGTCAATAATTCACAAATGCCATTCCACTAGTCCCCACATGTCACCTCTAGCTACACATCCGGATGTCATCTCTAATAACCTGTCCTAAATGACACATCACGTTCCTGATCCTAAATGACATGTGGAGTGTCAGATCCAGTGACATATTCCAACATGTCAAGCTCCCATAGACCTACATAGTTACGACAACCATATTGCATATATTCCTGTTTAATAGAATATACAGCATGGTCCTCCATCTCAATCACCCCCACACTGTGTAGGTATATGCTAGAGGCGGTATCACCCAACTATGGGGGTTTCACTTTCTTAACCTACCAATTTACTTTCTACAGTCATCGTGATCATTTTAAATCTCATGTAGATTAGTACAAGAAAAAAAAACAAAAAAACAACATATGTACAGTTGCGGTGAATTGTTCCATGTTCCATGCCAGAATTATTTTTCGGCCTTCAATATCCATTTTCATATCCATACCCATAGACAAACCCACGAACATCAACATCAACACATGCATGTACACACATTCACGTGCACAACCGTATTCGTATTTGTGGTTGTGTTAAATATTCTTAAAATTACCACCATACCGATACGCATATCCTCATCCATCACCAATATTGTATATTATAATCCATTATAAAAAAAACTAAACAATATTCACCCCCCTCCCTTACCATAAGTAACTTGACAGCAATTCCAACGTCCGTCTCCCCGTTATCAATGTATGTTAAGGGTAACTTATATGGTATGTACGCCTTAGTCGTAAGGACACATATGAAGTGATATCTACCTCATAATAAAAAGGAATAAAAATAAAAAAATAAAATCAGTATTTTCTATTCCATACCGCGGTAGGTATCGATGTTGCCAAAGTAACACCCGATACCTGCTCGGGTATTCGAACCGGTCCAGCTCCACCACGATCCGTCCACTTTTCAAATGTCACGTGATCAATTATTCACACAATTACACATTCATCTTACACTAACCCGTCACCACCTTTGTTTAACCACGGTGTAGGTTTTTATCCTAAACAATAACAAAACGGCTTTATTAACCAAAGGCATGATAAGGTAAAGGTTAAGATTAATGGGCGGGTAAGGGTTAAAATATTCAAGATACAGCTAGATACGATTAGCTTTTGCTATATATTACAGGCGCCATAATCTCTATGCTATGATTATAATATGGTCTAATCCCAACCCTAACCTGGAATAATCCCAACCCTAACCTGGAATAATCCTAACCCTAACAGAAAAAACAACGTTTTCCTTGTTAAACTAACTACTAATTTATACTAATTAATAATCGGTAAGCTCGTTTAGAAACTACTACCGGTTCTGAACAGAGCGCCTCCCCACGAAGTACCAAGTACTCTAACTCAACGTAGTTTGTTTGACCACTATTACCACTTGAGCTCACCACATGTTTAATGAGGGGGGTGGGCTGGTCCATCTGCCGCCACATCCACACACACACACCACAGTGGTGTGAGGGGGTTGTGAGGGGGATGACCGTGAGGGCTTAGCCAGACAACAAACTCATCGCGCCGACCGCGCCGAGAAAGTCCGCGAATGGTCGCTCCCCTGGGGGGGATTTTGGTACAACCAATCGGTGTCGTGGCCGTACTAATGTCACGTGATCGAAAGCTACTCGGCCAGAGCACGGGCGACCACTTGCAGACGACGGCCGTCAGGGGACGCCACTTACTGACGTAGCTCACCACGTCGCTGGTGGGGTTAATTTGCCCGAGGTACCGTCTGAGTACTTTCACTCGCGGGGCGAGTCTGTATTGGTTGGTGGGTGAGTTCAGAGGGGAGGGGTGGCCGGAACTGTTTTTGTTGGTTTAGAATATAACAGAAAAACGCCGAAATTTGAACAAGATATATTTATTTTGTTTAAATTTTAGTTCGTTTTTGTAAAAAAAACATTTTTGCAAAGCGTGTCTTTGTAGTCGGATACACAACTAATTGAATACCCAGTAACTAGAGCTGTAATCGAATACCCAGTAACTAGAGCTGTAATCGAATACTCAGTATCGTACTTCGAGACGTCAAACGTTATTGTCGTCAATGTCTAGTTACGGCTAACCGAATATGTAACTGCATTAATTTGTATTGAAATCAACTCGGGTGTCAACTCAATACCCCCACCCCGACGCATGCGTCAAAACACATATTAAGTAGATCCTCCGTTTTATCACTCCATACAACCCCCCCCCCCCCCCCCACTGTCCGAGTTATTGAAGCATGATTCGAACTTTGAACTCTGACCTTCAAATCTTCGAATTCCCACCGCCTTGTTTAAACCTGTTTCTTTCCCAAACCGTCCCAAGTTCAAATCCCAGCACAACACGCAATCCTGTAGTTGTAGCCCGCACTTCTTATACGCTGGCGTAGTCGACCATTCGAAAACTACCCGAGTTCAAAAGAACACACCATTTTTTAGTCGCTACAACCGGATGTGATGTTAGTCTAGCAATGCCCGTGTCACGATTGATGCCCCAATCAACTTTGGACTAAAAAAAAAAAACTAAACATGGCGAGTCTGAGGGATAGATTACAAGGCAGACCTAAAATTCGGAATGCCGGAATAAGCAAAAGCCGGAATCTATGTAACCGGCAAACCACGGAGCCGGTTTGTGTAATCCTTGTCGGGTTGGAGTCTTTGATGCGTGGCCCCAGCACTGGAAGAGCAGCTTTTAATTACAGTGACCTGGACACGCTCCGGTGGTCACGGCGGGCTATTCAGGCCGAGTTAATGACCCCTGCCATGTCTGCATCATGACCCACTACTCGGACACAGACCAGTGCATTTGGAAAAGGGGGGGGGGGGTGAAACCTCCGAGTGATAACCGACGCCATCGTTTATTTTAAATAAATTTTATAGCACACAAAAATATATTCCATGTGGCCTCCGCCCCTTACCCCACTCAAAACCTCTCAATACATGTATGGGATACGGCAATGAATGTATGAAATCTAGCATCAAGTTTCAGGCGCTATAGTGGTGGTAGAGAAAACAAAGTCGCACTTCTTGTTCACCAATGTGTTCATAAAATCTTTCTGGTTGCAACAGTCAAATAACACATTCATCGAATGCCAACCAGTAGCCTACATATGATCTTTTATAAAAGCATATATGTATATACATATATATATATATATATATATATATATATATATATATATATATATATATATATATATATATATATATATATATATATATATTGTAAAAATGTAAATATGTATATGTGTGGTGTGTAACATGCTTAGAACACGTGCCGGTGTGTAGAATAACCAAGCTATTAAAATGTAGGGTAATCCGCGCCATAATATTCTAATCCATATTTCTATTTCCGGACTACCTGCGCGACCAATAGGTACGTTGTCGCGGAAGGTCAAGATGACCTAACACAACCATGACCTCTAGTGACTTACATCAGACCCCCCCCCCCTGTATTGTATAAACCCCGCGTGCCGCCACCATCAAAATGCATGTGGAGCTCACTTAACCTGTTGTCCAATTAACATTAATTAAACAATGTTGTTTTTATGTGTTATGAACACACACATTTGTAGTGGGGGCAAAAAAAAAAACCAATCGATAACACCGAGTACGAATAGAGCCCGAGTACGAATACAGTCCAAGTATGCACACGGTGTGTTCTGTGACACGTCCCCCTGACTGTTAAAAGTAGGGCGACGACACGACCGGTGACGTCAACACCACGGCCATCTGGAGGTCGTCACGCCCCGGGGCCTTCTCGCTGTCACGGGCGTGTACAGGCCAGGTCCTACAGGACTGTTCTGTCGTCTAGACGTCAGCACACGTGGACACTACACCGGACGTTGACCAGTGTTTCTTCCAGACTTTTTTCTCTGGGGAGGGGGGGGGGGGGCGGTAGACTTTCTTTCGGGGGGGGGGGGCACTGTTAAAAGTATATATTTTCTATATAAATTATATAAATTTCATTTGGTTCGGGGGGTGAGGTGCGGTTGATTTTTTTCCGGGGGGGGGGGGGGGAGCTCCGTCCCGTCCCGTCGTCCTTCCCCCCCCCCCCCGAAGAAACTCTGACAGACCTGTGTCTATGAGTAGGTCGTCGATGTTATCCAGTCACTGAAAGATTACTAGCAGTATCGTCTTGGGGGTCAGCGATACTGTCTGCGTAGTTAATGAAGCGCAGCATCGTAATCGAAGTATCGTCTCTGTAGTCAATAATACATGGTATCGTAACGGATCAATAAAGTCAACGATTCTTTTTAGATCAACGACAGGTCGATACCGTATCGTAGCAGGTATTGTTTTCCAACCCACGGCTACGCTGTTAACGTTAGGGTTAAAGCTAGTTTGGGAGTTGGGGTAAAGATTTGGGTCGCTTTTAACAGTATAAAAACCCCTTCATTATCATGCCAGTTACACCTGCTTATCAACGTATAGCAGACCCCTAGCGATCTTACACGTTGTAATGTGTGAATATCATTTTCTCCACTTCAAAAGGTGGTTAGTCATTAGCTTAATTTACTTTTTACGACTAATTAATTTCGACCGAACTGCACTTTTTTGTTTTGTCGCCAAACTACTTGGCTATGCAAGGGTTAACATAACACAGACAGACGCATAGATTGTGGTTATTAACCCTTTAACACCCGTAGTTAGTGGCTAACAAAGTATAGATCTTATAATTGTCGGATACCCCAACTGTTGCTGTCTCGTCCATGACATACGGATGTCAGTTTGTGGTCTTGTCCATGACATACTGATGCCAGTTTGTAGTCTTGTCCAAGACATGACATACGAATGTCATACTGACGTCTCACCCTTGACATATGAGTGTTTGTAGTCTTGACCATGACACATGACACATGTCACATGACACACTTAGTTTTAATTCCGCCGTGATTTGAACAGTACTTAACACCTACATTCGGGTGTTGCTGTATTTAACGCTGACATGTAGGTGTTGGCTGATAGAATTATGTCAAGTGGCCATCGAAACTCAACGGTCCATTGGAGCCGCACATCAGCCTATTTCTGGCCCCGTCATAATATGACCCAGGTGACCTTTTTATTTACCAGGTCGTATTGGGCTCATATCAGTACAGTAGGGTCAAGGCCGTAGCAATGACCTGAGCGGCGAGCCATTGACCCCGGCTATTGAACAGAAACAAACGTACGGACACGGAACACTAGGTTGATGGTTTCAGCCACTCGACCACTTCACTCCGTCCGTTGTTGTAGCTGAGGTAGCTGCTGTGGTAGATGTTAACTGTTCTGTTAAACTTTGTTTTTTTCCCCCGTGTCTACGTCGTGTCGTTATATTATCATCTTCGTGTCGTTATATTATCATCGTCGTGTCGTTATATTATCATCGTCGTGTCGTCATCGTGTCGTCTCACGTGACCTACGAGTCACGTCTAGGGTACCAAGCAACGTCGATGGTCAATTTCCCATACAATCAATCATATCCTGACGGTAAAGGAACTCTACTTCACCTGCTCTATGAAGCCTCCGGTCTAACAAGGAGTTTAGCGTTCTCGGATCAGAATTTAAAAAAAAACAACAACAACAAAAACAACAAAGCATGGAGTTGTAATAACATTTTATAACATACAGAATTAGAGTTACAAAAACAAGTCGTTCATTTATACCAACCAGGCAGAAGGCTGTCTGTGTGTTTTAAACGTCTCGGTTGTATACACACAAAAAAAATGTTCGCATTTTCCAGAGCTTCCATAGAACATCTTTCTGAGTTTAAAAATATATTAAAAGGGGGTGGCGGTGGCATTTTAAAATCCCGCCCAAATTAATACGCCTATTTTCAGAACCCCTTGAAATGTACCGGCAAGATTCTAGCTACGCCTCTGGGATGTACCACATCCGGTAGTTCACGTCATTCGTCTATTCTTAGCCTCAAATCTTTACTTTCGGTGGGAAAATCGTGACGTCACCCTTCACACTTTATTATAACCTAGACAAGCATTTTTTGGTCGTATAACAAAAGCAACACCTCGAATACCACAATTAATATCCAACCACCACTCCACCCGCATAAGGCCGCATACCTACCCCCATCCCAATTAAGCCCCCCCCCCCCCTTTTTTTTTCCAACCCTCTCGGAAACTTCCTTTATCAGCGACTACACATCGACTATAGACTGCGTGTGTAATCACTTTGTTCTGCCTTGCTGCATACCCTCATCAAACCACCACCACTACCCCCCCCCCACCACCACCTGTAAAACATGCCACCACCAGGTACCAACGTACACAGCCCGTGCACGCATGACTGCATCTACTAGCTGCATCTACAACGAAGTCAGTCTACCGGAACGTTAACTTAGGCGACCTGCCTTAGGTAGGCTAGCCTGTCAATAGCGGCGACAGTCAGTGGGGCGGGTCTCAAATTATGACAGTCAGTGGGGCGGGTCTCAAATTATGACAGTCAGTGGGGCGGGTCTCAAATTATGACAGTCAGTGGGGCGGGTCTCAAATTATGACAGTCAGCGGGGCGGGTCTCAAATTATGACAGTCAGTGGGGCGGGTCTCAAATTATGACAGTCAGTGGGGCGGGTCTCAAATTATGACAGTCAGTGGGGCGGGTCTCAAATTATGACAGTCAGTGGGGCGGGTCTCAAATTATGACAGTCAGTGGGGCGGGTCTCAAATTATGACAGTCAGTGGGGCGGGTCTCAAATTATGACAGTCAGTGGGGCGGGTCTCAAATTATGACAGTCAGTGGGGCGGGTCTCAAATTATGACAGGACTCGAACCCTCGTATACACACAGACTGTTTAATGACAGATACAACAACGGTTCTCAAATTATGACAGGACTCGAACCCTTTTATACATACAGACTGTTTAATGACAAATACAACGACGGTTCTCAAATTATGACATGACTCAAACCCTCTTATTCTTATACACACAGACTGCTCAGTGATAGATACAACGGTGGTTCTCAAATTATGACAGGACTCGAACACTCTTATACATACAGACTGTTTAATGACAGATACAACGATGGTTCTCAAATTATGAGAGGACTCAAACTCTATAATATGCTCAACCTGATTAATGACAGATAGAACAATGGTTCTCAAAATATGAGCTCAACCAGACACCTTTCTACACACAAACACGGGTTGAAATTAGGATTCATTTAACGTTTATGTAAGAACAACTACAGAACTGCTTCAGTGGGGGGAAAAAAATCTCCATAGAACGGAAAAGAACCAATATTTTAATTTGACGTGTAATTTGTGTACATCCTTATTTAAATGAAAGTGTGTCGGGTGGTAGAGCGATCGACTGTTGACCCGGAAGTCTGTAGTTCGGATCTCACATGTTCGACGTCCCTGAGTAAACGCGCTTATAAAAGAACATTTCGAACAGGTACACACCCAGCGAAGTAGAAACTAGCGATATCAGATCTAGAAAGATCTAGTAGTTTAATTCAAATATGACAAAATATGATAAAACTACACATTATCTTAAACAATGACAAACTTTCGATTTCGGGACTAGCCAGGGGAAGTAGAGCCTACCTGATTTTGTCTTTACACGATCTAGGTGTAAAAAAAAATTAACCGCCTAGCTGAGATATAAACATCCCCACCGTTTAATCCCTAACTAATCTCTCGTGGGATTAAGAATCCTCGGATAGCCACGGTGGAGGGGAGGAAGGGGCGGGGGACTGGTTTGTCCGCTAACGAGTTAGTGCATAATTTATCCTAGAGAATCAACACATGCCGTCTATGCACTACTGCAGGTAAAACAAAAAACTTAGATACTCGTCTAATAGAAGCTCATCTTTGCACTCATTGTAAAACTTTCTTGCCTTTTAACGGTTCAAAACTCGGTTTCAGTCAATTTAGTATATCACAGACTGTATTGTTAAATAAATCTAAAGCTAGCCTTTAAATGCTGTTTCATTATGCTAATACCTAACCCTAGACATAAGAATCACTAGTTACCACCCCCCCCCCCCCCCCCCCACCCCCCACCCCAACCTGAACACCCGTTCAAACGCCTCTAACGGGAACGTACAAGAAAGGAACTCCAGACTTGTTTGTACGACACAGCCCAACCCAACCCATCCCAACACAACCAAACCCAACATAACCCAACTTAAGGCAACCCCACACAGCCCAACCCAACCTAACCTAACACCATCCAACACAACCCAACCCAACCAAACACAACTAAACACAACACAACCCAACCCAACCAAACACAACTAAACACAACACAACCCAACCCAACCAAACACAACTAAACACAACACAACCCAACCCAACCAAACACAACTAAACACAACACAACCCAACCCAACCAAACACAACTAAACACAACACAACCCAACGAAACCAAACACAACTAAACACAACACAACCCAACCCAACCAAACACAACTAAACACAACCCAACCCAACCAAACACAACTAAACACAACACAACCCAACACAACACAACACAACAGAACCACTAGGGTGAGAATCTCGCCAGTATATTACCCCTTGTCGCGACCCGGCCCCAAACAATCGCCATGCCCCTCCAGTTATTCAAACACCCGAGGGCCAGGCTTATTTAGTCCCATAAAGCGGTCACGGTTGACTGCGTGACCCGAACAGACAGTCGGGGTGTATTTTACCGTCTAGACGGTAGTGCAGACTCGTGGGCAGTGGTTGCTCTCATTTCTTACTGCAACACACACCCACAGACACACATACAGACAGACAGTCGGGGTGTATTTTACCGTCTAGACGGTACCGCTGGGCAGTGGTTGCTCTCATTTCTTACTGCAACACACACCCACAGACACACATACAGACATACGCACGCACCGACAGCGATGGATTCGATTCCACGAGTTGTTTATCTCTTCACACGGCTGTGGTCACGACATCGATTCCACTGGTTTACGAGTATTCGTAGTCATCGCGCTTTCTCTGTGTACTTGTTATGTCTTGTAGGAAACATATCGATACTCTTCGCTTTACCCAGTTACAGGCTGGTGTATGGATTAGGTTGAGGGTTTATAATCTCCCTGTCTTAAAGCTCCTACGGGTCTAAGAAGTTAGATGGCCACACTTAAACCTTGTTTCTAGTATTACCCTCCACACGACTCAAACTCTAAACCTTACCTTAACTTCAAATCAAAGCTTAACCACAAATTTAGAAATAGTGTTTTTAAGTCTGGTTATCGGTCACCTCCGCCACTTCCCTCCCCCCCAGATACACACACTAAATATAAATTACACATTACAACCCTACCATCATAACATTAACCCTTACATAGTACTAAGCAGGCTACTAGATGTCGATCAAACCCAGCTGCTAATTAAACAATCATTTCAGTGTGAGAGAAAAGTTGATATTTATCAAATTGTGCTCTACTTGTACTAAATATAGATCTACTCACAATTACTTTGTAATTAAAATAGCCGTTCGAACAACTGACGATCCATGGTGCCGGAGAAACAGAGTTCACCTGTTTCAGTTACCACCGGCATATGACGATATAGTGTGGTTAGAATTATGCCCATCCACTTTTATTTTTTCTCAAACGTGAGTCAGGAATCCAATGATACTTTGGGGTTAGCAGTCGTACTCTTTTACCCAGTGGCTGAAGGAATAATTTTGTTTACAATTTTGACGCCATGTTCTTGTGTTATCTCTTAATCTAGATATTTTATTCACCATGTTAAAATAATTTTTTAAATTACATAATATCAGAACTGTCCCCCTAGCGCCTTAACGTTAGCCCACCCCCTCTTTAATCCCACCCGCACTATAATCCCACCCGCTCTTTAATCCCTAACATGCAGACGTATTAAACTCGTATTTACCCTAATCTGACACGCGCGACCAAATATCATCAAAGACTGAGGCTAATGATTCCCCTAAGACAATCAATCAATCACCAGGTACGAGACGACCCTCGACGACTAGCCAGACCTATGTGGTGACGTGTCTTTGGCCGATTAGCGGACATCAACCCCGATTCCCTAACCACACATTTACACATGTGTGTGTGTGGGGGGGGGGGTGTCGCCGATAAGGATACACCAACCCCCCAATCCCTAACCATGCATTGACGTGTAGTTAGTGTCGCCTATAAGGGAACATCAAAGACAAGTCCCTAGCTTCCACCATAACCATAAGCTTAATGTATGCTTATCGGCGATTTCCGATATAAAGGTAATCGATATAAAAGTAATGACCGCTTACAACAATAAAACGGATTTGTAAATGTTACAGCCAACTTACTATAGACCGTTAAAGGACCCATTATGTCAAGCATGAAACAAAAACCTAGCCACCTACACAATCATACATTAACATAACCATTTAGCCTACATATATGATCCTCCATTTAGCCTACCTGTATAATCCTCCATTTAGCCCACCTACACAATCATACATTAACATAACCATTTAGCCTACCTATATGATCCTCCATTTAGCCTACCGACAAAATCCTATATTAATATAACCATTTAGCCTACATATATAATCCTCCATTTAGCCTACCTACAAAATCCTACATTAATGTAACCATTTAGCCTAATTATACCTAATTATTAATACCACAATTTCGTCAACCTACAAATTCTGCATACATAAAACCACTTAGCCAGCCTACTAAGAACTACAATAAAAAATAAATATTCCACACAACCCACGTTAACCGCTTAGCCGTCCCCCAAAAACCCACCTTTAAGTAACCATTTAACCAAAACAAACCCTTGTATTAACCACTACACCAACCCAGAAAACCTGCTATAAACTGACCACTTAGCCGCTAAAAAAACCTACTTTAACCACTTAGCCACTTCTACAAACAACCTGCCTTCAGCATTCCTTTGACCGCCCCCCCCCCCCTTACCTGACACACCTGACTAAAACAAACCAAACCTGTACCAAAACCAGCGGCCTACACCTGCACTATCCGGACCAGTAGCCACGTCTATACCGATCTACAGGTACAAGTATATTAACTTTAGTTCACCCACCCCCATTTCAATGCAAATATTATAACCCCTATCCCGTATATTTACACGCATATTAACTTCACTCCCCCAACCCCCAATACAGCTACACTTTATTAACATCCCCCCTTCTTACCCCTTACCCCCACAGGTATATATATATACCCATTAATTGAGACCCCCCACCCCCTGCATTATGCCTACCATTATACTGTAGTGTTGTAATCCCCTAGTAGTGCTACAGTCTTGCTGCACACTGCGCCGTGTTGTATAAGCGATGACGCTTTCTTACGTTACACACTGTTCAGTCAGTCACTAGGGGTTGGCTACTAGTCGACGCTACTACTGCACTACCAACAGTAAGGCATGTATTTGTATGGCTTTTACATTCTTTTAGGTATTTGTCTACATTTATTACTTTTCTCTATTTTCTGACATTTATAACGTATCGTATATTTGACGTGACTTTTAACTTTGTAAGTACTTTCCTACATTAAGTGTTTGTCTTACTTTTAACTGTGTATATATTTTACTACATTATGTGTTTGTCTTTACTCTTTTTATTTTTCTTACATATATACCTTTTTGTAAATCCGACTACATGTATATATTTTATTGTATCAAATTAACAGTATTATTTCTTGAAAATTAGATGTACTATTTTCGTAATTATTTTTACATTTAACTAACATTATTATTAATTACAAATGACATACCTGTTTAAAATCCAAATTTAGAATAGCATAAATAACAAAGGAAACATTACGAACAAAAATCTATTAACAACTTTTATTTCATAGCATATGGTATAACATGCAACAGTACATTAAATAACATAATGTGACAACCGTATATCATATATATATATATATATATATATATATATATATATATATATATATATATATATATATATATATATATATATATTTATATATATATATATATATATATATATATATATATATATATTTATATATATATATATTTATATATATAACCTGTTGTAACACGAATACAACAGACGTATATGACAACACAACCAGGATCTATCTCAGCAATTATTTCTGCCGACCATTTATGATGACGACAGTTACTACTAATAACTTTATAATAAACTCGGCTTAACTGTCGTTTGTAAACCTCGCTGTAACAACTACTCGTGTAACTGGTTATAAAAGTCATTTATAACACCCATTACACCAACACTATACAACATTTGATAACATTTCTATAACTTTACTATAACAATTCTATAACATCGCTGTAAAGTAATTCAACGCTGTCAGTATCATAATGCAGCGACTTCTTCATACATAAATTAACATAATTTAAACCATACAGCTCATAATAATGACATACAGAGACGTGTCCATATGTCTACATATTTCCATACAACGCTAAAATTTAGGCAACTTCCTGTCATTATGCCGATTGCAAGTTTGATATTATTATTTTTTTAATGAAGTAATAAGATAATTAATTGGCGACAAAAAGATAGGAATAAAGACCGACACCTAATTTATGTATCCACGTCTTTAGAAACCTCATTGAATGACGGCTAATATGTTAATCATCAGCAATTAAAATGTCTGAAGTTGTTGAGTTAATTACACCGAGTAGCCGGCGATCATGGGCGGGGATGGGGGAATAAAGAACACACGACGAGAAAATAAGAAATCGAGGGGTTATTACAAGACTCCCCCTCCCCACATTTTCGTCCAGTTATTCTTCTATTCCTTTCCGCTTTCTATCAAGTATAAGATTTGAGTCCAATATTTAATTGCACCCATCTTATACCTTTTAACTGTAACCAATGGATTTCAAGACATTTTAATATTGTTTTTTTTTAATTGAAATGCTAAACAACAACGAATTATTAAAACATCAAAACATCCAGTTGCTATTATTATGCTTGGTTTAAACTATAGTTTAAACTATGTTTGTTAAGGCACTAATTATGTGTCTCTTTAAGAGAAGAAGTAAGCGGCTCTCTGTTTCATATATAAAACCTACATTTAAGAACTTACTTTTTACTTAATGTAAACGTGCCACTTTCTATATGCAGTAGATTGGGCTGTCGTAATTAAAACATACATTTTATGTGCAGATCCCCAAATGTTTTTTTCAGAACGTGTATAATTTATAAAAGAGAACCTCTACCACACAAAAAAACAACCTGCCGACACCTCTATTAAGCCGGGCTATTTATAAATTGTTACCAAAAAACTTGCCGACAGCCGACTCATTTAAAAAAAAAAAAAAAAAAAAAAAAACCTCTTTCTTACCACAATAACAACATTTTCGTTCCCACATCTTAAGCTTTTAAAAGTAATTTTAATTCAGGTCTTTGTACACAATGGTCACTACAAAACTGTGAAGAAGGGTGTACAGTATGTAAGATACGATACGGCCCTAGATAGATAATCTCTAAACTGTATCCACTGTACAACACCTGGGTGTGAGATCACCAGTACACCCCTGGGGTGTAGGGACATGTAGATACACCATCCAGCCACCTCTAGGGTGATCCACGTCTAGAGGTACTAAACACTTCTCAAATACATTCATCTAGATGCATTAAACACTACTGAAGGCGTTACAACAGTTTAGAAAATTCCTTACAAAATTAATTCCAAGAAAAGTTCCAATCACAACAATAGAACAGAGTTCAATTATATGCTATATGTAATAGTAAAAGAAGAGTTAGAACTTTATAAAGTTAAAGGCAGTTAAAACAACCATAACTAAATTTAAAAACAACTGAAAAACGCAATAAAAAAAAAATACCAGCACAATTACCGCAGAACAGTGCAAAATGTTGAGTCTATTTTTAGCCCCATTTTGACATCAAATGCTGTCGCGTTTACCTAACATGAAACCCCTGACCTTCCCTGCATGAGGGTCAAGGTGCACACACCTGTATTCTTACCTGGCCTACCTGTGTGGGGGTCTACACTCTGCATGATTGAAGTCAGAACTAGCGCGGCTCATTGAAACAATTATAAAGTAAAGAAGGCGTTTCTGTTAGGTGCTGGTGGTGCATAGAAGTAAATTGTTGTTTTATATTTAAATAAGCAGAATGTAGGTTTATATTTAAAATGTAAATTCATAGCATTTGTTGTACTCATTTGTACATTGTTTAAATTTGCGTGTACATGATACTTAGTAAATGTGTACATGAGCTTAAGACGGAGACTAACGTAACAGAAGTGACTCTTCACCAAGTCTACGATGCTCAGTGAAAAAAAAGAAAAATAAATCTCTTTAGACCTAGCGATCCGTTTGGCAGATGAAGCAGAGTTCGCATGTTTCTTGAGTTCTGCATATGAATGGATAATGTGGTCAGCACAATGTTCAGCCGTCTTTACTAACTAGAGTTTGGTACCCGTTAGCAATGGGATTTTCCATTGACTTAAACCGGGATTCGAATTCGAGACTTTCGTGTTAGCAGTCTTGCGCTCTACCGCCAGGCCACGCCGTCCCTTATACGAGCTCGGTATTTAATACACGGACTGTATCGTCGATGTATCAAATTTACAACATGCTTATACTCAATAATCAAAACGCCCATTATATATTTGCTATGTATCGAAATAACCGCTTTTAAACACGAATCAACAATCACCTAAAACATAAAGGTATAAATGCTTCTTCTAACAAGGGTAAGGAGTATGCTTTACTAGCACTACTGTATCCCCTATAATATGTAAGGCATGGTCATCAAACACATGACCCGAGGGCCGCATATGGGCTGCAGTTTTTGTCGTAGTGTATACGACTGAATTCAATAATCTTGTTTAAAAACTATAGGCATCTTAAAATGTATTCTTCAAACAACCATACATTAACTAGACCCTACACGCAAGCCTAATCCAGCGTATGTCTACAAAAACGTTAATCCTAACCACTCGTTTCATCAGGTTAACTTGTTCAAGAAAACAAAAAAAATCCATAAAGACATCTAAATTTACTTTAGCACACATATTCTCTCAACCCTATTTCTTAGTACCACAACCTGTTCAAAGCATAAACCCGAACCACATAATACATACTGCAAAACACATCAAGCATAACATCTTCAGACACCACCTCAGCCGTCACTAGTACCACCACCAAAAAACCACCTCGTCAGCTCAAGTTTAGGGCACGTCACCGCACCGTTTCCCCCCCCCCTTGCGCGCAACGGTGCGTAGCCTTTACATAACATGTACATTATTAGTCTAAATAATGGCTAAAAATAGAAACACTGGTATAGCTTTTAACACAGGTGTACCTCGGGAGATTAATGCAAATTTTATGAACATGTGCGACATAAGGTCATTGCAGGGTCACTAGCATAGAGTCACTCGTTGCGAGATAGATGTAGCTCGGCGCTGGATATCGCTCCGTATATATATATATATATATATATTGGGAGAAGAATTCTGACGCCCTGGGACATACTGATTTATCTGCTAGATTAACCTGTAGAAAGTAAAGCAAAGTGACGTAGCATCATTTCTCTGAGGTGAGGGGGGTGGGGGAGTTGTGTGTATGTGTGTGTGTGTGGTTGAAACAGCGCATATAAAGTTGTGTGTGTTGTGAGATTACGGCTTTCACCCACGCGACCTCCAGGTCGGTGATACCAAACTGATCACGTGTGGCTAATAATAGGGAGAAAAAACACAACAACCTCAAGTAGTGTTGTCGACAACACGACGTGTCTGCTACGGTAAATATGTGTTACAATATCACTGTTAACATTGTTAGTAAGCGAATAAAAGCATAGTGCAATGTTTGTATTGATACACGTTTTCCATGTTAAACATGGGCTATCTGATTATGTAAAAAGAAGCGAAATGTTAAGGTCACTGCATATGGGTAGATGTTCGGCTTTTTAGCATAATAATTAGTATTAGCAATATATATCACCATTTCGTACTGTTCAGTATAACATTTTTGAATTTTGTATTCTATCGTATTCGTAGACACCATACTTAGCAGAATCGTTTTAAAATAATACCTCACATAGCATTTCCTCTATATGTTTAGCATTATCACATATTATATTAGCGATTGACTATACAGTAATTTTGTACAGTATCGTACTCCTACATTTTAGATTTTAACAACACATTGTCACATTTTCTAACATACACCAAACATCATACTTAAGTAACTAAGCTCTCATTTACCTTTCATACATCATACAACTATGTCACATTTCTAATTTACCGATACGAATACTGACACCCCCCCCCCCCACCCCACCCCCGGTCTCATTCCCCCACCCCAGACAGATCAACGACGAACAAGATGCGCCAGACTAAACAAATTAATTTCGCCACATCCGAAAACAACACACCAAACTATCGCCATAATGAAAAACAAAACACCAATAAGGGGAGACTACTACCACTATAAATATAACAGGGGCTATAACCAATATCACCAATGTAGAAAACACAATCACTCTATTCTAATCGTGTGCGGCCTTGGTATATGGTGTTGACACTAATGAATTTATTAGTGTCTATGCGCTGGGCAAAAACAAATTGATAATTACTTGGTAGTTTAATTACAGTCATGTTGCACATGGAACGTGCGTACAACTATTGCGCCCTTTGTCCAACCGTAAAAAGGTAACAATTATATTATGTTATCATTGCATTGATTTCATTTTATCCCGTTGTACTTTGTCGATTATTTTTTCCACCTATTTATTACACTAGTTATAATGTATTTTATGATATAATAATATATAATAATATATAGTAATAATAATATATAATATGTATTTTATTATAATTAACTTAACCCCTGTGATGGTTAAAAAAAAATATTTGTAAATTGTTTTATTGCAAATAAAAAAAAAATTTAAAAAAAAACTAGTTATAATAAGTATAATTTTATTTAATAAGTATGATTTTATATTTGTGATTTTAAAAAATTTCATTGGTCGAAATATTTGTCACGTTTCTCTTCCTACGATTTAAAAAAAAATCTGGAATACAAAACTTCGCTAATTTTTTGTTTCTCACTCTAAACCCAGCGAAACAATTAATATTAGATAACAGCGTATAGAACTTGCACTACCATATCTTTAAGTAAAAATAATTAGTGTACTAGCAACAAAACTCGTGTTTTCATGTAGCGCCTACAAAATTCTTCTCTTTCTCGTCTGGAATTTGTTTCCCTTCCACTTTTCTATTGTTGTTTATTAGAAAATTCGTCTTCTTCCACTTTTCCATTATTGTTCATTAGAAAATTCGTCCGTTTCCACTTTTCTATTATTGTTCATTAGAAAATTAGTCTGTTTCCACTTTTCTATTGTTGTTCATTAGAAAATTCGTCTTCTTCCACTTTTCCATTATTGTTCATTAGAAAATTAGTCTGTTTCCACTTTTCTATTGTTGTTCATTAGAAAATTCGTCTCTTTCCACTTCTCTATTGTTCATGTTATTTTGTTTCCGCCTACCTTAAAACACGTTGAAGTAAATTTCTCCTTCGATGCCTGGTGTGAAACTAAACCAGGTGCAGTAGAGTCTGTCTGTCGGTACAACTACAACTTTTAAGAAATGTTGTTACTGTCTTCACATTCACACACCCAATGCACTGAACACATTTTTTTTTTTACATAAGACCAATGGTTAACTGACACTGAGTTGTATCACACCACCACAGGATACAATACCAACACATATTTCAACATAATTAAAAACATCACATGTAATTTGTTTTTAAAGGTAGTTCTCATCATCCTCAACTAACGCACGCACGCACACATACTTACACAAACGCATACACACGCATACACACGCATATACTCGCATACACCCCTCCCCCATGCACCTATCCAGCATTACCTGATCTACCTCCGATCAACGATAGAAACACCATCAGGCAATAAAAATCACCTGCTGTTCGACACGAGCTGCTGGTAATCGAACACATCAGTTCGATGCTAGAGATAACTACATCCTGACGTCACACGTCGGCCTTACATGGACTGAAGGGGTTCATTAACTTGACCACCACATTAGCCACCATATCATGCACACGTCCATCCTCATACGTACACAACACTAACACACATATTATATATATATATATATATATATATATATATATATATATATATATATATATATATATATATATATATATTTATATATATATATATATACATATATATATATATATATATATATATATATATATATATATATATATATATATATATATATATATATATATATATATATATATATATATATATACTAATAGGCCTATATAACACACACACACACACACACATATATATATATATATATATATATATATATATATATATATATATATATATATATATATATGTGTGTGTGTGTGTGTGTGTGTGTGTGTGTGTGAGTGTGTGTGTTATCACATGGCAGAGAAACATATCTTTACACCTTTTCAAACAGCGACCCATATCACCAGTCACCCTTCGGCCTTACCCTAACACTCGTACCAACTGACCCCCGGGAAAATTTCAGTATGAAGCCCTCCAACTTCAGCCCCACCCTCTTCCCTTTCCCCACAGCAGTGAAAACAATACCAAGTGAAGAGCCCTCGGTCGGGTCTGATAAGACTATATTGGTGATGCTAATCTGTGCACTACACGCGGCCATCACGCCCCCCGAGTACCACGACATCTGGTAGATGTCAGACGTTATTGAACATCAACCACCACCATCACATGTGGTCGTGCGTACACAGACTTAAGTTGGTCGCTACCACCACCACCAGCAGCAGTTGTTGCCGATGTGGACATGCTTGGTTGAGTTTTATGCTGGTTGACATTGTGTTGCATGAAATTATCCACATGTTGGATGACTCAAGTTGGGTTTAATGTAAGGTGGATATGTTCATGCTGGATACTTGACTTATGTGTGTTGGCGTGACGTCTAATGACTTTAAGAAAATCCGTAATATATATATATATATATATATATATATATATATATATATATATATATATATATATATATATATATATATATATACATATGTATTTAGGGATATATATATATATATATATATATATATATATATATATATATATATATATATATATATATATATATATATATATATTACAGTTCAGGGATTGTGTATGTTTGTGTTTTATGTGAATGTATGTGAATGTGCTACTATGCCTTATGGCGACAGTTATAAGCCAATGATCTAAGTCCACTTTACTTTCCTTCCACAGCCTGCACGCCACGCTAGGACTTCGAGTTACCGTAGGATTAAGCGTAGCTCAAGCTGTGAGTACTTTGTTTCTCATCACCTGGGTTGGTGGTTCTCACGGTCGTGTTCTGATCGAACTGTGGTCTTAATAAGTCGACATTTCAACTTTCCAGTGCGAATTGTGAAATTTATTTTTATATGTACAACCAAAATATATTTTCAAAATTTTTTTTTTAATGTAGGCTATACTTAAATATTTCTCGTTTATTTATTACAAAAATAATGTACAATACAACATAACAAGCAATCAAAATGAAATCTAGACACAGCCTAAATCAAATGCATTGACTTTCACAATAAAACATTTTAATCTCATCATTTTTCTTACGTTATGTTCCATTACCAGCACGAACTTGCTTCAAATCGATTCTAAAATCTAGGGCAAACTAAAAAATTGCGTAACTTTAAAAAAAAAAAAAAAAAAAAAAAAAAAAAACTATTTCCAAATAAAAGTCAAGCCATCCATCCGACAAAGCTAAAATTAATTTCATTAACCGGCTTGAAACCGCTTAAAAATGATTGACTTGATTCCAAGTATTATAATTACACCTTAGCTAACAACAGCAGCCCTCGACAAAGAGCTCAATGAAACGCTTATAAAACATTTTTTTCACATTGTGCGCGTTAGCGCTGAACGCTGGGTGGTAATTATAGACTTAAGGAATATCCGATTTTAAAAAATATTTTTTTTTAAAAAGTAAGCTTAGTCGCTGAGCAATGGGATCAGTAAAAACTTTCTCTTTCGTAAGACGAAACAAAAATAAAAAATAAATGATATACAGTTTAGTATTGATAATTATAGTAGTTTGTAGGCGAGCGATTAAAAATGTGTCTATTACATAGGAGACAGTAGTATGCGAGTGAAGAGTATGAACAAAAAAAAATTGTTTTTAAATTATAGAGAGTCAAGCGAGAGGCAAACGGGGTTAAAGATAAGTATATGGTAGAGTAGGGGGCGTGGCCTTCAACGGATTTGGTCAAATGATGGCTCTTTGTTTGCTTCAAACTCACGCACTGTCGATTATTTGGTAGTTTAGGTGGGTGGGTGGGGGTCGGGGTGTGAACGGAGGGGTTCTCAGTTTGTTCATCAAATTACATTCATAACTAAAAGGGTTATTTAAATTATCAACTTTGTCACCCGAATATTAACCTAATTGAATGTGCTCTAGTCATAAACATAACCCAAAAGGCCAAAATATATAGGTTTCAATAAGAAATTAACGGCGAATTATTTATGAATAGTAAAAGTCGTTGCGGAACCACATAATTCTCCTATTAAAATCATACATTATAAGTGTGTTGCGTGTATTACTTTATATATGACTGTGTGTGCTCTGTATATAAAAATGTAAGTATAAATTGGCTTAGAGATTAGAGTTTTATTGCCGACTTACTTCCCTTTGTTCTGTTCAACTATGGCCTAGTGACTTAGTCATTGGTTACCCGCCTTTACTAGGGACAAATCAGCACAGGTGTTTAACACGGTCACAGTGTTGAGAAAGTGGGGGGGGGGGGGGGGGGGGGTTTGATGACTCTATGCTTTGAAACCGGATTCGTGTTGGTACGGCCTTGCTTACACAACACACCATAGGAACTTCACCATGGTCTTTGGGTGTGGGGAAAGAAATCAAAGCAAACAGGGACGTTCCACCCCTCCAACACTCTAGATACGCCACTGACCGGAAGTCAGTCCTTGCAATACGCACTTCCTTTCACATGTCGCTGTCTTATTGTATTTTAGTTTTCTACTTCGTTCTTCATTGTAATTTTAGAGTGTTTCTTTCAACAAAATTAAGAAGTATTACACTTCAATATGTTGTTATGCGCCATGTGGTCCGTTTACTACTGTCCTCCCCCCCCCCCCCCAACCTAGATTTCCATAGCCTTGTCCAGACAAGACCAACTTGTAAGACAACATTTGCTTGAGTTTTCTCTCCTAGATGGGTTGCTGCACCCAACTAAACGGCGCCACGGGGAACAACTTTTAATTTTGCGCCACCCCCCCCTCATAATTTTTTTATATTTATAATGCAAAACTGCAGCTTAAGTGTGCGTTTAATTTTTTTCCAACACATTTTGGCGCCCCCTAGAGTCGGCGCCCGGGGACATATTTGTACCCCCACCCCCCTCGCTACGCCACTGAGTCAGAACTCAGGTTACTTGGAAATCATCCGACGAAGGACGATTGAACCCTTATGGTTCTCTATCTTACACGTTTGATACAGTAGACGGGTGAGGGGTGGAGACAGGAAGACGAGCGACTTAAGCCCACACACATTAGTAATTACCACTGCTAGGCCTATTGTCGCATTACTAAGAAAATGCACATCTTGAACCGGATGTACAAGCCTGTGTAGCCAGATTTCTCGTCATGCCATTGTTACCAGTCAAAACATTTTTTTTTACCTATTCAATTTTTATCCCCTTTAAAATTTTAAACGGGCTGTTTCTTTTTACCCCCAGCTATCGAGTCGAACATTTCTTGGTATTAATTTCTCACGGCGGTTTCATTTTTCTTAAATTTTAAAAGGCCGTTATCGAATTTAAGACAGGGATTTAAAAAATCTCGAATTAAAATTTTGAAATGTTAACGAAATAATTTATTTAACCTATTAATAATTTGAGCTGTGTTTACCAGGGATATTATAAGATTGATCAAAATACATCTCGAATGTTAGTTTATTAATTTTAGCTGCGTTCGTCTATGAAATGGGAGATAAGCTCCGTTTTTCTATGAAATGGGAGATAACTATTATTAAACGACCACGGTCCAAGTAATTGAAACTATTCACCACTGCAAGTCAAAATTCAATTGACAGGCCCTGCCCCACTCATCCCTACAATTAATGGGCACCGCCCTTTTATATATTGGAAGTTGTCACCTTCTAGTGTATAAAAACTGACAGGCCACGCCCACTCGCCAATATCACCTCCACTCCCCCCCTCTAGGGTATACCCCATAAAAGACAATGCTCATTCTTTAAATGTATTTATAGCTACCGCCCACTGCTTAACGTCTTTAAAAAAGTCCCCTCCTATATCTCCATCGCTCTCCACAAAGTCAAACATACACGTTACAAACTCCGCCCACTCATGTTTACATTTAAGATGTACCATAGCAGACCACGCCCACTCGTTATAGGGTTTATAATTCACAAAGAAGATTTACCTCCCCCTTCTCATCTACATTTTATAGACCCGCCCTCTTACAATGTCGACGGAAACCCGCGTCCTGTTACGTATCAAGTTAAAGTCCCCGTCCTATGTGGCATACTCGAATGTATACAAGTTGATGTCCCCGTCGACTGAGTGGCCTAGCGGTGGTGAACTAGACTGCCATAAGTCTTAAGTTCGAATCCGGGTACAAGTCAGTAGACCGTCCCTTAGTCCACCCAGCTATGATAAGTACCTAACTCACGGTAGGGAAAGTAATGGCGCCTGAGTTTAGTGCTGACCACACTATCCCTTCTTATTCCGATTTCACAGAAATAGATGGATTCTACTTCACTTGCCCCATAGATCGCCCGGAAGGAGCACTTTACTACTTAACTATATCCACGGCATTAAGGTTTACAGTAAGTTATAATGTCCCCGTCACTAAAGTATATAAGTTAATGTCACCGTCTCTGTGTTATAAAAGTTGATATCCCCAGTACTAAAGTATACAATTTAACCTCCCCACCATCTCAGGTATAAAATCGACAGCCACATCTCTCTAAAACCGACAATCCCAACCACATCCACAAACCTCTACCACACTAATAAACATTTTAAAGTCGATAAAATCTTGATAAACTACTCACAACTAAATATATCAACTTCCTTAATTTAATCATCATTCAATTAGCCACCATACAAGTTATTAGCATAAAAAACGTAAGCATAAATTGAATTCAAGGGGAAGTAATCCCGAACGGCCTGTTGACTAGGTTACGGGAGAAGAGTAATTAAAATTGATGATATATGGTATAAAAACAAACAGAGTTATCGTCCTTCGTGGAGTAGTCTACCTTTTATCGCTGTTCCAATATTACAAAAACAATTCACTCAACACACAGCACAATCTACTTCAGTCTAATAACTATCTTTACAATCGCATGTCTCACTATAAAGAACAGATTTTTTTTCTTCTCCCTGAACCGAAAATTGAAAAATTTAATGCTTTGAGTATGCCCCATGCCCATATCTAGCGGCTATCTGTTCGGATACCGTTTTTTTTATTAATACATATTTACTACCCAGACGTCTGTGTTTGACTAGCAAACACATCCCCCACCCCCACCCCCTCTCTCCTCCCTCAGCATCTTATAATTCAACATCTGTCACTCGTGGCATGTAGGATCTACACGGGCAGATGTAACGGTTTAAATCTTAAGGACCCAGATATCTGACCTCGCTTGTGTCAAGACACGAAGGGCATGCGTATACGGGTGTGTGTATATATATATATATATATATATATATATATATATATATATATATATATATATATATACAGGGGCGTAGCGAGGGGGGGGGCGGGGGTGCGGATCGCACCGGGTGACACCATTTAGGGGGGGTGACACCAAGGCAAAATACATAGAGAAAAACTTGATGGTGGTGGGGGGGGGGGGGGGTGCAAATCGAAAGTTTGAGCAGGGGGGGGGGGTGCAAATCGAAAATTTGAAAGTTTGTCCCCGGGAAGGGTCGCTACGTCTCGGGGGGGGGGGGGGGTGACACCATTAAGTGCCGCACCGGGTGACACCCGACCTCGCTACACCACTGTATATATATATATATATATATATATATATATATATATATATATATATATATATATATATATATATATATATATATATATATATATATATATATATATATATATATATATATACACAAATATGTCTATTATTAGTAAAAGTTTTAGTGAATTAATTTCGGAAGGCAACCCCCCCTACCCTCGTTCCCCATTCAGCAAAGTAAGGGAACATACGACATTTGAAAACTCGGTCAGTTGTACCCACATCTCACCTACTCGTCTAATTAATTTTTCCAGCACTTTGATTAACAATCCCTTTCCCTTCTATACTGTATGCACACTGTATCGTAGAACCCACTCCCAATATGACAGAGAAGACATTTCTTCCATTGTTAACTTTGCTTACGGGTATCACGTGATAAGACGATTAGCTCTTAAGTACGAGTACAATCATGAAGACCACAATCAGTTCAAAAAGATTGATGTTATTATAAGGTTTTATTTAGGCCATATAAGTTCAATCTATATTCTATGAAACGCATTTATTTGGAAAAATATTAATTAAAACAATAAAAGATACAACCAATAATAATAACGGTCATGTAACTCTTATAAAACTCAAATAAACTGAAACGTGATATATATATATATATATATATATATATATATATATATATATATATATATATATATATATATATATATATATATATATATATATATATATATATATATCAAATATGTGTGTGAGTGCGTGTGTTATGTTGTGTCACTGGCATAATAGTGTTCCCTGAAATAGCGAGATATAGACTTGATCTTATGATCTGACGACCACAATCTATGTCTTGCAGACGAGGAGCCGAACTACCAAAAAAAAAACCCTGAAATTAATTGATAAAAAAATAATTTATGTGGGGGGATTATTCTGGCGACCTGTCTCGATTTACGGTCAGTTGATTCAAAGGCGCAGACGACATCTCGAGCAGGCAACTCCTAGACCAAGACGTGAAGTCTGCTGGCTAGTCTAAAGTTTTGTTTTTCTTGTGTCCCTTTCTTTCAGTGGTTCTCGAACTGTATTACTTTAATATTACATAGATAACGTCTTTCATTATAGCAGTATCGGGGTATTTGTAAATTAAATATTCCAAATATTTGTTCTATTGTTATAGCCTTTGTCTTGATTGAATATGTTATGTTCGGGTTAAAGCTCGATACCAATGTTCTCTCTAAGGAAGAAAAGATAGTGTGCAAAATGTATTTTCTGTGCGTGCTGTTCTAAAAGTCTTATACAAGGATATATTTATTTTACAAAATCACTGCGCGGTAGCTCAAAACTACCGCGCGGCCGCGCAACCGCGCAGATTAGAGGGAACATTGCTCAGGTTAAGGGTTAGTGTTAGGGTAACACCACTTTCAAAAGACAACTCCAATCCAATCATGTCGGCTTCCACGCGAGTACATTACTCAACAATTAAATTACAGCTTGCCTGTCATGTATCTTAGTTTCGCCTTACCAACTTCGAATACCGCATCACACAAACTGTCACCACGCAGAATCGATTCTGTCACAACATATCTGTAACTCGTGTTCATAAAGCGATAGTATCGCAGAGGAAAGAATCGAATATTGTGTTAGTTTACCTAGCTACTGCTAAAAATCTACCAATTCGCTTGTCAGCACGGGTGAATATACGTGTATTTTGGTGTATTGTTCATTATTGTTTTGTATATTACGCAAATAAAATATATTTTCTATTATTGTATCTAATACTATTGTTGAATTGTATTACTGTGTTGTGTAACTTTGTGTATATTGCCGTGTTGTTTATTATTGAACTGTATATGCGCGTTTGTGTGTTTTTATTTTTTCCCTTTAATTAGAAATATTCCTATTTGCCAAGTCGTTATTGCTCTATTAATATGAATCTGCTTTTGATGGTAGCTATCTAGGCATATATATATATATATATATATATATATATATATATATATATATATATATATATATATATATATATATTATGTATTTAAGCGAACATATTAATTAGATTAACCTCTTTATAAACTCAACGATCTTCGTGGCAATTATCTTTAATTATCTTCTTATAATTATTTTAATCACATAATAAAAGGTAGTAACGTGTAGCCCATAAACGCGTGTCGAGTGGGGGCGATAATCTACATGTAAAAATGTGGTAGTGAGGCGCTGGTTTGTAGCGAAGTGTGGGGCATCGACCTCCGGGTGAAATAGTGAAGAGAGGGATGTATGGTCGACCTGAAATTAAAATTAAAAATTGGCTTAATTTTGTTTTTACTTTTATTTTGTTTTGTGGGTAGTCGAGTTCGAGTTAATATCCTTACATAAATACAAATACAGTTAAATGTTTATATTAATTTGTACCAATAATCATTCACTAGATAGCCGCTGTAAGTCTTGGAGTTCAAAAGGTTTACACGTGCGTGATTGAAATATAAGCATCAATCTAACATCATTTTAAATCTAGTTTGTACCAGAAAATGTAGCAGGTTTATCTTGTAGCATTTAGTTGAAATGTAGTTTGTACAAGAAAATGTAGCAGTTCTATCTTGTAGCATTTAGTTGAAATGTAGTTTTACCAGAAAATGTAGCAGTTCTTGGTGTATTAATCGAGTCCTTCAGCAACAAAGTTTGTTTGTCTTGTTTTATGTTGATACCTCTATCACACCGCTATATCCTAACACTATCCTTGTGTACAAATGTCCATTAGAATTGTCCTGTAATGTAATGTTGTAATGTTTTAAAATTGTAATGTTTCCATACATGTACCGTTGGACCTACTCTATATTTCGTCAACTATAACACTCAAAAACCATGGCTCAGTATAAATAATTTATACCATGGCTATTTTATCACCTAAACGCGGAAGAATCCTATATTAACTAACTCATTTTTAAAAGGTTTGGGGCTGTTTATTTTACCCCAGCTAAAGCGTATAATTATTAAAATGGCGTAGGGTTCTACATACATCCTACTGTCACATTAATAAGGGTTAACTGGAGTGGGCGATAAATACATAGCCACAGAGCACTAAATCAAGTAATAGATGCGCGAGAGAAAGTAGTTCAGTCTATTCTCCCGTAGGCTCACACAATCCACCGTTTAAAAATCGCCATTTATTAATTACAGCACTAAAGAATCGAAGCACTGTAATTGAACCCAGCGGTTTTTGTTCAATGGAAGAAAAAAAATATCAATCGATGCCAGAAAACAAAACTCGACGATGCCTCGTTTTAATTGAGGTCAAGGTTGTTTCTCGTGACGTGCAAGTGGCCGTTGGAATGTTCGGCGTCAGTAACATAGGAGTCAGATGTGTGAAAACTTGAATGAATGGCCACCCTAGTTAAATGTGTGAAAACTTGAATGAATAGCCACCCTAGTTAAATGTGTGAAAACTTGAATGAATGGCCACCCTAGTTAAATGTGTGAAAACTTGAATGAATGGCCACCCTAGTTAAATGTGTGAAAACTTGAATGAATGGCCACCCTAGTTAAATGTGTGAAAACTTGAATGAATGGCCACCCTAGTTAAATGTGTGAAAACTTGAATGAATAGCCACCCTAGTTAAATGTGTGAAAACTTGAATGAATAGCCACCCTAGTTAAATGTGTGAAAACTTGAATGAATGGCCACCCTAGTTAAATGTGTGAAAACTTGAATGAATAGCCACCCTAGTTAAATGTGTGAAAACTTGAATGAATAGCCACCCTAGTTAAATGTGTGAAAACTTGAATGAATGGCCACCCTAGTTAAATGTGTGAAAACTTGAATGAATGGCCACCCTAGTTAAATGTGTGAAAACTTGAATGAATGGCCACCCTAGTTAAATGTGTGAAAACTTGAATGAATGGCCACCCTAGTTAAATGTGTGAAAACTTGAATGAATGGCCACCCTTTCAAAACCTTATTTTTCAACTGAAAAGTGCGAAGTGGTTGGGTGGTTAGCTACGTACCCATGTGGTTTTTTTTAAAAAAAAAACGTTCTCCATGTGAGCTGTGTGAATTAAGGGACTTCCGACGACTGGAGCTTGGGAACCGAACTCAAGACTTTCCGATTCATGGTCTTGAGCTCTAACACTGAACCACGCCGCTCCATAACTAATTTGCACACTGCCCATTTAACAAAAAAAAAAAATACAACTTATATGTTAATTTTCAAGTTCATCTATTTTTAGCCACCCCCCCCCCCCCTCCTTTAGTGACGTGTGACCGACTTCGGTCCACGAGTCAGGTCGTCTTGACCTCGTCCCCCCACTGCCCACCGACCCTGTACCTGGTATCGATTACAATAACCCGATCGATACGAGTACTATCGCTTAACCCTGACGTCGCCATTGTGCTGCTGTTTTGTGTGTCAACACGTCTAGGCGTCTCCTGGTGCTGCAGTCACGTCGACTTAATCCACATGTGTATCCAGTGTATCCATATTAATAAGGGAGGGGGGGGGCGAAAAGTATATGAAGAATGTTATCGATTATTCAGTTCACAGTCGATACCAACATTCGGGTCACTGTGACCCCGTGTGATCAGCTGTAACGTGTCGTGTACTATTTCCCTGTTAGGGAATCGACCTCATAGAGTAGCGACCTGATAGGGAATCGACCTCCATTGACTGGTTACTATTGTCAGTAACCAACACAGCGAGACCAGTTTAGACTGTTCGTAAGAAACACGACACCTATGGAGATAATAGCTAAACAAAGGGGAAGAAATTGTACATAGGATTGCTCTACCTCGCACTTGACTTACATAAAATTTTATTGTCTTTTTTTTAAAAAATATTTTTAAAAATATTTTATTAAATATCCAACATGTACACCAGGGGTCTCCAAACTTTTCAGTCCGAGGGCCGCATTAACTATCAAATTTCAGTTCGGGGGCCAGTTTCTTCCAGGCATGTCTTTGATTTTTCTGGGCAAAGTTCCTCAGCCATCACCAACCAACGTTTTTTCCGTGGACAAAAAGATCTCCGCGGGCCGGATGAGAGGACCTCGCGGGCCGCATCCGGCCCGCGGGCCGTAGTTTGGAGACCCCTGATGTAGGCCTACACGAATACACACATTAAGGAACCGAAAAAATAATATTCTTCACATGTAATAATGCACTAGAATTAATAGAACTACTTTGGAAAGCGTGCTTTGACATTATATATGTTACGGTCAAAGCCCGAAGTCGGCCAATGCTAGGATTGGCCGGCCAATCCGCGCATTGGCCAATATCGCCTCCCATAGGTCGGTCAAAGTCCGAAACTTTGCTTCATTTCGGCCTTTGGCCGGCCAATCCGCAGACTGGCCATTGTGGACCGGCCAAAGTCTGAAATAGCTCTTGATTTCGGCCTTTGGCCGGCCAGTCCCGGCCAGTCCGCGGACTGGCCATGGTGGACCGGCCAAAGTCTTAATTAGAAGATCATGAGCAGATTTTGTTTTTTTTTATGCCGGTAGGATCATGAAATTAAGTCTTTATTGATTATTAATTAAAGTAAATGACAGAAACATTCAAATTTTTTATTGTACTATAGTCTCAATCAATCAATATTATCATTTGTTACAACAAGTTGAACTTTTATGGCATTTAGAATTACATAGCAGCTTGTCATTTTTACACTTGCAGCGATTTGTTGTACACTTGGTTGTGCAATTGCAGCGAGTGTAGCCTTGGCCCCCAGTCAATGATTGTGAAGATGCGATGAAGATGCGATGGTTCGTAGTGATTTTTCCTCAGTGCCAACTGACGACAATAAGAGCAGTTTTTCGTGAAGAATTGAAAACTCACTTCTAGCATACAGTTGTTTTAGAACACCATGTTCCGTTCCTAATTTGTAGAAACCGCCCTCGACGCTCATGACAACTGCAATCACGCTTCGGGGATCACCGCGACCTCTGTCAACATCTGGAACACGGATGCGTACATTGTCACCCACTTCACCATCTTTAAATTTTGTATTTGATGTTTTAAGCATCTTAGCACCTTGATTTTGCAAGCCAGTATGAGCTGCTGACCTGTGTTCCATGATGTCTTGTTTGTTGTGACACAATCTGCAGGTAATGTTCCCTCCGTACCCTTCGTCTGCTTCATTGAGTATTCCACAAATAGCATGCACATCGTTGCCACAGGATCCACAAGAATGAGCTGCACTACAATGTTTTTCACAAACTATACAGAATCTATTGGCCACATTATTGTCACGCAATTGGTCTGGACGTTCCGCCACGGCAGCAGATGTGTTAGCTGAGGATGTCGTTGCATTTATGGCAACCTCCATTTCTTGTTCAATGTTCTCAAGATCTTCCTCAGTAACTATTTTATTGAGAGCCTCTCTTGGTAGATTTGAAGTGCTAAGTCCCACTTTTGCTTTGCATCCAAACAAGGCTTCGTATGGTGATTGTTGGATTGCTTGATGAAAAGAACGATTTTTCATAAATTAAATGAATTTGAGACTCTCAGCCCAATGAGCTGATTCATTTGTTTGCATCCATGTCATCATCATGTTTTAAACATCTAGGAACGCGGAAAATTCTTTTGAACGTTCCGTCTTGTTGCACGTGGTCGGTGACGCCGACTGTCTTTGATTTTGTTCTTTGATGATTGTCTCACCTCGTCATCATGGAGGAGGCTGTCACATACAGTTGTAGCCCATATATGGAAACTAACATGAATTTACATTTTTTTCTTTTGACAGCCATCTGTTATGTCTGTCTCTTGGTCTGACGGTTCTCTTGGTCTATGTCGCATTGCATATAGAATGCTATACAAACAAGAGCTAAACAATACGTTACTCACAATGAAACCGCACCCAGAATAATTAAAACGCGATCACAACTTAGTCTAGATACAACATTGGCCGGGACATCCCGGCCAATGCGCGCATTGGCCGGCCAATGTACAAAATACGCTGTCAAGTTTAAGTACTTCGGACTTTGGCCAGTACGTCCCGGCCAGTGCGCGCATTGGCCGGCCAATGTACGAAATACGATCTTAGTTCTAAGTTCTTCGGGCTTTGGCCAAGAGAGCCGGCCAATCCGCGCATTGGCCGGCCAATCCGGGGTTTGGCCGCACTTCGGGCTTTGACCGTAACATATATATATATAAAATAAGTTTGAAAAAGTTTGGCACACAGGATACAGACGATAATAAACAGGCTTATGCTACACGAATAGTATGGACTATCCATATATATGTATATATAATATATATATATATATATATATATATATGGATTTTGGGGAAATTTTGTTCGCAAGATTCCACCCATTACTACGTACAATAGAGTCAAGTTCAATAAAAAAAAAAGCAAGCTGGATATGACTACTAACTCTAAGAAATGATGCAAAACTTATATGTGGATTTGTTCAGCAATGATGCAAAACTTATATGTGGATTTGTTCAGCAATGATGCAAGACTTAAATGTGGATTTGTTCAGCAATGATGCAAGACTTATATGTGGATTTGTTCAGCAATGATGCAAGACTTATATGTGGATTTGTTCAGCAATGATGCATGTCATTCTGTGCAACAACACACCTAGTCTACCTTCACCATCAGCCCACATGACTCCACAAATCCCGTGTTACATCCATACGATCGACTGTATCAGTTACAAGCCGTTTATAGTACTGGGGGCACTGAGCGTGAATCATAACTTAATCCTAATCCGATCCCTTTGTTCTTATTGAAATCTATAACTCATGTTTTATTACCTGAACGACTGGTGTGTTTCTCATTTTAAAAAGAAATTATCTTTTAATAGCAGCACACACATGCAGTCTCTGACTATCAACATTATCTAGATGGTATTATGCGGGTAAATTAATTCATCATTTGTTTCGCGAACGTGAAATTATTTACTTTGTTAGTTATGTTTTTTTTTAAACAATTAGTTTTCATTTATAGTCTACCGTCGTGGCGAATTGTTCGTAGAGTGGTGTCACTTACCATGACACCACACACCCCATGTTTAATGTGGTGGTGTCACTTAGCACAACACCACACACCCCCATGTTTAATGTGGTGGTGTCACTCAGCATAACACCACACACCCCATGTTTAATGTCGTGGTGTCACTCAGCATAACACCACACACCCCATGTTTAATGTCGTGGTGTCACTCAGCACAACACCACACACCACATGTTTAATGTCGTGATAACAATTAGCCTATCTACATTAAATTTAAATGGACTAGTAAAGTGGTGGGAACCCTTTGTTTTATTACAGAACTTTATTTAAAATTGTTTATGCTGAAACTTTTTTGGTTGCCCAAACCAAAACAAACGAAACTATACCAAAATGTTTGTCATCATTGCTATTTCCTCGCTTTTATTCTTATATCCACGTGTCGTTAACAATTGATCATAGACGATTCCATCACTTAGTAGAAAACCAGCTTTACATTCGCTAGATCAAATTAACAAAATATTTATATATTTGCTGAAACAGAACAATCTTCATAAAACTTCTATAATAGAATAATATCCATATATTTACTACAGCAGAAAAATGGCTAATCTACTATAACATAAACGCATTCATCTCTACTATACAAGAAAAAACGACATATATATATAACAACATAAACATATCCACATATTTACTTTATTATTAAATTATCCATATAAGTAATATAAGCCTTTCTATAAAAATGTCCATATGCTAAGTGTTTTGGAAAAATGTCGACACATTACCGAGAAAAAGTCTACATATTTCGTTTACAAATAATTCGTCACATTAATTTTTACTTCACCAACATTTTAAATAATTCTTACATATTTTACCCAGACCTTAAATATCCGGATCTTTAGCGTGCCAGTCCTATGTCGGTATATTTCATTCGCGAGAAAATGTCCTTGCGTTAAAATTCTGGACATTCGGTTTAAATATCAAATAACCACACACGAATGTACTCGCTAAATTGGTCACTCCGACTTGTCAAAAAAATGTCCATCACCTATTGTCGACATGGACAATTTGACGACAATATTCATATTGGACGAAACACCGCGTTAGTAGTACGCTTCAATCTGATTGAAAATAATTACAATAATAAATATAGCACAAGTAAATGATCTTACATTCAACATGCTTGTGTTGTTTCCCCCACCTGTTTAGGTGTGTTTTACACGTGGCAGAGGTGGTCACACAACTACAGGTATCTTTACATCAACCCGCCATCTATTGAGGTCCTAGTCTACTTACCATATACAGAATTAGCGACCACATAACTGTTTGTCTTTTTATCGCTGGTCGGGGTATAATAACACATCTATTGCGGTTACTTTAAACAATTCTTAGCTCTTTATGTGCGGACATAATTCGTTTTTAGATTTATTAAAAAGTTTAATCTAAAAAAATATAGGCCTATATTTTGCGAAAAACGTTAAAAAATAGCAACAATGAAAGTGAGAGGTGAGAAGCATGTATCTCATCAGCTCTCGTGTTCAAAACTAATCAAACATTGTTCATAAAAACTCCATGTTCTAACTTTACTTGCTTGACGATACATAACCATACTCAACTTAATACTTTGCATACGTTGTTTAGCAAATTTAAAGAGATTCTTTTACATAAGTCATATACATTGTTTACAAAATTTAAAGAATTATGTTGTAATATATTATATAATCTTTGTAATAATATCATGCATGCCGCATAGTTGTACTGAATTTAACGTTGAAATAAGAACAGCAATGCCTATGATCGCCTTATAACTTCTCATGCACAATGCGCGCATTGTTTGAACTCAAACCAAGTACAATAACTCTAAACGGTTCGGCATATAAAACAAACATAATAACTCCGCAGTTTAAAATATACACAAGAATAAATAATTACGTAGTGATCGGAGAGGATTGGGGTTTAATCTTAACCGGCTGTTTTGGCTAAAATAGTTAAACTCAATAATTTAAAAATAAATTAATTATTATGTCTGTTCCCAAAAAACCCCAAAAAAAAAACAATTTGATCCTTAACTTTAGTTGTTCTAATCATTGTTACAACTTTGTACTCTAATTTCTAACCCTAATCCTAATCCCGTGTTATAACGTTTTCTATTTTCTTTTACCTACCAGGTAATGGCACGGCACATCTGGCTGCACTAAACAGGTAAGTTTTGTTTTATTCACTAACACCTGTAGTTAATTAACACACATCACGTGACACTGGTCAGTTAACACACAACACGTGACACTGGTCAGTTTATATTTTTATTATGATATAAATGTAATCGCCGTAATTATCGAAGATAAATGGACAAATAGCATCAATGTTTTTTTTTCTTTAAATTCTCATACATTATCTTAAAATGGTCGTTTTGAAATATTAGCCTCAAACGCAAAAAACTAAAACCAAAACATAACATCCTGTCTTAATCGATGTACATAGAGCGTGGTATGTTGGCTATTTAATTTGTAAGCATTTCAACTGGAGCTAATTTTTGTTTATGAGATTGAGCTTTAAACAAATTATAATTTGAAAATAAAAGATGCATTTTAATAAATAATTTTGCGCGCCACTTAAATTTCCTGATTTTAAAATCTTGAATCAAATGTTGAATCAAAGTAAGGTAGATAACTGGTGTTATTACAAGGGCAATAAAGTGATACATTGATATACGTAATACAACAAAATGGCGCAATAGTACTCTTATACTACAAGCATAAAAGACCCGGAATATTAAGCAGAAAACAACAAAATATTAGTCTATAAATTTCAAATTATTTTGGTTATCGGTTGCAATAAGCTATGGTGTAAATTTTTTTTAACCAATTTAACACAAACTCGAGAAAGTGCAAATACTAACTTCATCAACCACCATAGTACACCAACACCATCATAAACATCAACAACAGATATTTTTTAAATAATATTTTCTTATCTCTTGTTTGTATCTTTGTTGTATATTAAATTAAATAATTACTTTCTTCTAAAATAAAAACATTGTTGTGTGTTCGATCTTTAAAAATAAACCCATGTCATTGATCACCGTTTGAAGCCAGACTTAATTAATGAGTACTGCGTCATAAAAATGGCGACTACACCTAATCAAACATCCACCCGTGATAAAAATTTCTTTATCATCTTTCTTATTTTTTGGACTGGCCCTTCCCTATACATTTCTAACAATTTATTTATGTATAATCACGCATTACTTCCCTTCAGTGAACGGCAACAGCAATTACCTAAGATAAAAAGTTGAAATTGTTGACCATAAAACTACACTATATCCTTACACGGTCGTCATTTAGATGACAATTTTTTTTTTGCGAAATCTTTCTCTCAGAGCAAGTCGCCGCTGCCCAATAAACACACGTCCCCCAAATTACCACCGCCCACAAATGACCACTCCCCCAAATGACCACCGCCCACAAATGACCACTCCCCCAAATGACCAGCGTTCATAAATGACCACTCCCTTAATTGACACCCCCTCCTCCAAATGACCACTCCCCCAAATGACCACCGCCCACAAATGACTACTCCCCCAATAGACACCCCTCCTCCAAATGACCACTCCCCAAAATGACCACCGCCCACAAATGACTACTCCCCCAATCGACACCCCTCCCTCAAATGACCACCGCCCACAAATGAACGCCCCTGTTATAGATATATATTTTTGGCAATTATCCCGCCCGTGTCTCGCTCAAATGTACTCACGTCCTAACAACTTGCCTGCCCCCATCTGTCATCCGACATCATCATCTTAACTACATGTCCCCCCACATCTGTCATACAACATCATCATCGTAACCACACGTCTGCCCTCATCTGTCAAGCGTCTCTCGCCATTAGCATGCAGCAATTGGGCATTGGGACCACACCCTCACTCGCCGAAAAAAAAAAAAAAAAACACCCCTCGCCGAAGAGCTCGTCGTTTGTTATCACGTGACGTACATCCTAAATTTTAACTAACCGTGGTCATGTGATCATTACATCACGCGCCGCCCTCCCCCCGTTGTCCAGTTCGTTACTGTCCATTTCCCGGCATTCCCCGTGGTCCCAGTGATGGCCGTTTGACGTGGCCCGGCTAATGAGACCGCCGTGGTGGTTTTCTTTCCTCAACAGGCAACAACAAGTGTTAAACCTAACACGACTGGTTTCTTCTTCGTGAAAATAGCCAATCAGATCCCGCCTTACATATTTTACACATCCAATAAAAACAAAGCATACGTCGCGGTCTATCCCCCTTGTTTGGGTACAGCGGCTTATCCGGCGCATACATTAATCTGAAAAATAGCTTTGTAAGTAGACACGGGTCTACATAACTGTCTCGTCAACGTTTCTTTTCGGGTGGGGAAAACAGAAATAGCATATGCTGCTGTAGTTGAATCAAAATGGCTACTGACGAATTCTGTGTACATGTCTAATTTATTTTAAAAAAACCATACAAATCATCACACAACATGCTGGATTATTAGTGCAGGCAGTGTCAGACATTAGAATCTTATGAAAATACATGTTAAGTTGTTAGAGGCTTATTCAATTCAATTTATTCAATAACAGTAACAACAGTAGGCACGGAGGCCTTTTTTCCCACATTGGCCGTTTAAAAAACAACAACTGGTTATTTCAGGTTAGTGATTAGGGTCTCATATAAGAATCAAGGTTAAATAAATGTGTAAATAGCCCCTAAGTCAGACTTATACTTCGGATGTCTTAATTTCGTACTGGGATTCAAAACCAGACTCATTTGTCTTATTTCCACACTGGACCCCAAAAAAAAAAAAAAACAGATTTGTGTTTTGAATTTCTTCTTGTGTTTTTTTTCTAACCAGACTGTCATGTCAGTATTAGGTCTCTACATCTGCTGGTAGACACATAACGACACAACGTGTTTAGTGGGAGGGGGTGGGGGCATTGACGAAATAGGAAATAAATACATAATTTAGGTAGAAAATATATACTTAAATCAGTATCCACTACCTCCCTCTCCGTAAAATGTAAGTGCCTTCCGGCCTTACCCCAGAGGTTTAGAGTGCTCCAACCCTGGAGAAAAAATACCTGAAAGATACCATACACAAGATGTATTCAGAATTTCAGTCTAGCACCAAAAATTGAAAATAGTATCAAATTTATTTTAAGTCACAAAACTGACCGTACAAACGTCGTTGGCGTGAGTTAAAATATTCAGAGAAAAATTCCTACAGTGACCCTTGTAAAAATCCAGGTCCAAACTTTTTTTTTTCCAATCAGAACCTGTCAAAATAAGTCGATTATCTCTTAACTCCAAACCTAATCCTCTCCCATGCTTTATGCGTAAACTTCCCTCCCCTTACAATATCTTACGTAACCACCCCACCCCCTCCCCACATCCACATCAATGTGTCCAGCAAAAGAATAAAAAAACACCCCATTTCCCCCCCCCCCCCCCCAACCACTTCACACGGACACCTCAAATTATCAACTCCCTACATCGGTGACTTAATCCTCATAATCCTCCCCTCCTCATCAGAAGAAGATGATCGTCCGGCGTTTCATCAATCCCCCCCCCCCCCCCCTCATCATTTCCTCTCGCCCCCACAGCAACGGACTAACCCCAAACAAACATGGCGGCATAATCAACATCAGCATGTCCCCCCCCCCCTCCAACGTAATCATCATTCTTTTAATCACAACCCCGCTTATTAGATTTAACGTGTCTCTGCAGACATGTAGGGAGGAAGAGGGAAGGGGGGGAGATGGCGGGGGGATCAAAAGATAAGATTGGGAACCACTGTCATGTGGCGAGCTTTGATCATCAAGTTTTCTCTCTCTACAAGGTCGGTCTGACTTTCTCCTGGGTGGACGGCCCAATCAGATTTCTTAGAGACGGTCACGAGTGTTGGGGCTGTTGGTTTATGTTGAAGTGATGATGGCGTGGTTGGTATGTGGTGGAGGTGGACGATGGCGTGGTCGGTATGTGGTGGAGGTGAGCGATGGCGTAGTCTGTATATGGTAGAGTACGGTGCTGGCATTATCGACGTGTAGTAGAGGTGGGAGCTGGCATTGTTGGTGGAGTGAACAGTTCTGAAGCTGCTTATAAAAGAAAATACTTGTTATACCTTCTTTCTTAATACGAAATCAATCTACAAAAGCATCTACATGACGAAAACTACCCTTGCTTTTTCTTGAACCGGAAAACTCACCGTAACCTCTTCACGCGCCGTCCCTACCCCGCAGTCAATGCCACGCCTACACCCCCTCACCACCCCTGTCCATATGGAACGAACCACCTAACACACTCACAAACAGTTAAATCAAAATGACATCAAGTAACTCGAACCGTCAAACCGGATACGGAGTTTCAGCTCAACATTTGCCGGCAAACTTCAAACGAAATCCCCCTTAAGACGAGTTTCTACTCAAATAGACAAATCCCAACCTGCGCATTAAGCCGATAAATACGACAATCAGAAAAAACGCGAGAACAAACAGACAACTAAAGCAATGCGAGGGTGTTGCATCTATCTGATTCTTTGAATATAATATGCGGGAACTGAATTAGTTTTTATTTTCAAGAACGAGTTAAAAAAAAGAAATAAAAAAAAATTACCTTAAAATAAAATAGAAATAACATTTTTGGTTCTGATATCAATGTTTCCAGAATCGGCTGGAGTTAATTCTACCCCCCTCCTCAACAGCAGCACCACCACACCACTTAGCCCCCACCCCACACATCTCCCTCCATCTCCTTGAACCCCCCCCCCCCTCCCCCCCACTCGTCAATCCTACAAAGTGAACCTTAGACCCTCGGCAAATCCTTTGATTACAGACGCGCGCCGCACCCACCCCGGAACTTACTCATGGTTAGTTTGATTGGTCAGAACTTACTCATCACGGCCTTTTATTGGCCATTGATTTCTAAGCGCCGCCTTCAAGTTTGATTACAAGGGGGAGGTGGCCGGGCCGCTAACAAGCGAGGCCACCAAGACACCCAGTGTTGGCCATCGTGTTTCAACTCCTCTATTTACTCTCTGGCCTTTAAGTCTACTCGCTTTTTTATTTTCTTTACAGGAGAATTACAAGAGCTCCAATTAGACGTAGTATAGGGCCCGATAGTTCTTCAGAAGTGATTTGTGTGTGTGTGTGTGTCTGTGTGTCTGTGTGTTATTAGTTATGTGAATGCACAGTTGTAATTGATGTACACATTCAAGCGGCTTAACATGGGATCAAAGGTGACGGGGTTAATATGGTTGTATGTCGGCTTTAGAAACCTCCATCGCCGTAACTGGGCCGTGAACCATGATCAGGTCACTGTATCTGGTGCGTGTACACGCTCACATCTGTGTATTTTAAATGTGTACGGATTCATGTCAGTGTGTCTTGATTGTGTACAGATTCGTATTAGTGGGTCTTGAATGTGTACAGATTCATATCAGTGTGTCTTGAATGTGTACAGATTCATGTCAGTGTATCTTGAATGCGTGCAGATTCCTATCAATGTAGGTTGAATTTTTACAAACTTCTATCTTGTCTTGAATGTGTACTAACTCGTGTTTATTGTGTACATGCTTGTGTCGGCATTAGATGCAAAATGTACATCTGTTCTTGGTTGCTCATCTCACTACTTGATCAGCTGTCTAAAACTGCTTCTACTATTGTGTCTGCTGCCACGTCTACTATTATACCTACCATCTCAATAATTATGATAAAATTACAATCATAATCAAAATATTGTTAATTAATCCATTTACTTAATTATAATAAAAAAAAACAAGAAAACCAATAAGAATAATAATAATAGCTGATAATAAAATTAATAATAATAGTAATAGTAATAAAAAAATCCTTTGCTATGATGAAATGACGATGTAAATTCTATTTTTTTTTTTTGTATCACTGTTCAATTATCTGCGGCTAAAATGCTATTTCTAGACGGGCTGTCTTGTGACTGTCAAATAGCCTGTCCTCAAATTATCTCTTTAATTGACTGTTGTCAAAGACTTTTGTCCAAAAAATTGGTCGTAAAATGAAATTGGACGCTGAGTGACAACTAGGCACGGCCTTGAATAGGCAGGATTTTAATGATGCGGGGAAAAAATCTGGTCAATACATACTCGCCGGTGAAGTACTGACTTCCGATCTCGTACAAGACTGGCAGACGATACACTGGAAGCCATCTTGCCACCGGAAATACGCATGCTACAAAGCCGTACAACGCAAGGTATGGTTTCTGTTTCACCCTCATTTACATAAAAGTTTGGGAAAATATATTTTGGGATATGCTGTTGTCTCTGTTTTAAAAAAAAAATCTATCATGCAGATATAAAATCTCTGGTGACATTGAAAATGCGGATCACTTTCGTATAACATGTGTTAACACAAAACAAAATATATTTTGTTTTCGTTATCGTTCTTTTAAAAAGGTCTTAACCTTTATGTCAAGCGATCTTTGTAGAATTTTTATAAATTCTTTTTGTTACGTTATTTTTTAAACAAAAATCGGCTATTGTAACTACGAGTGTGTAACTGGATTAAATAGCCTACAATCCCCCTCGTATTTGACAATCAGGATATTTGAGATTATTAAGAAATATTTAATAAAAATAAAGACATGAATTTCTATTTTTTGATCTCTTAACATTGCAACGGAAAAAAAAACAATTTCTAATTTTAATTTCACTTGTTAAAAATATAAATTTACAGATAATTCTCACCGAAATAGACATTTTCTAAACAAAACTTTAAGTCCTGTACTTTTTTATGTTAAAAACAAAATCAACACAATATTGATGGAGAAACGCGGGAACAAAAAAGCTAGAAATTTTAGACATTTCAAATTTCAAAACAAGAAACACATATAACAACAATTCAAGTGCGCTGTTCGAAAAAAAAAAAATATTTTTTTTGCCGTTTTTAATTATTTTAAAAAAATTACGCAACACATTTATTAACAAGCATCGCCTTGACCTAGATCTAGAAACGTCTTCGGCTTAAGTTCTCTTTACGATGTTTAGTAAAATGTTATTTCCATCGCGAGTTACACTCGGCAATAATCACAACAATCGTGTTTTCTTGTTGGTCAATGGATATATTTTAAACCGGGTATTTTGGCTACCTTGTTTTTTGTCTTTTTAAGAATACCATTCGGACAACATGCTGACCAGCGTCTTGATGATATTTGCTATAATTAATAGAGGATAGTGATTAGACTAGGGTTTAGTTAGGCTGAGGCGAGAAATCAACGTGCAGTCTAAATGTGATAACACAATTAGTGGTATGATATCGCCTTAAGTTTTACTAAACTAGTTCGTTTAACTATAGAGAGAAGTATCATACCGCCGTAAATTTTACTAACTAGTTCGTTTATCTATAGAGAGAAGTATCATACCGCCGTAAATTTTACTAACTAGTTGGTTTATCTAAAGATAGAAGTATCATACAGCCTAAAGTTTAACCAAGAAAAGTTACATTATTTCATCTATAGATAGACGTATCAGCCCGGTCTAAGTCTTTAATGGACCTCTTAATTTAAAACATGTTAGTTTCTTACAACTAGGGGCGGGTGGGAGGGACTGAGGTATTAGTTGTCGAGCTAGGAAGGGATTGGGGAATGGAGGGTTAGTTGTCAGACTAGAAATAGATTAGGGAATGAAACATTAGGGAATAGAGATAGACTTTGCTGTTTGAGCTATGAGAAGAACTCGTGGATGACGTGTGACGTGTGCAACTTTTTGCCGGGACATGCGCTGTTAAAACAACAAGGTAGCCGGCACCGGTTAAAACAAAAATCTAGCCGGCACCGGTTTAAAGATAAATCTAGCCGGCACCGGTTTAAAGATAAATCTAGCCGGCACCGATTTAAACAAAAAATCTAGCCGGCACCGGTTAAAACAAAAATCTAACCAGCACCGGTTAAAACAAAAAGCTAGCCGGCACAGGTTTAAATAAAAAATCTAGCCGGCACCGGTTAAAACAAAACTAGCCAGAACATGTTAAAATACCAAGCTAGCCGGCACCGGTTACAACAAAAATCTAGCCGGCACACGAACAAAAAAAAAAATTATCAATTTCCGCTGTTGGAGGGCCATGGTGCAGCAGTGGACTAATTGAGATGTGTAGCACGAGCTGGATGACGTAACCACCCACATAGCCACTGCCCGCCTTGTTAGGGCCCAAGCCTCGCGCAGTCAAATTACCAAGTAAAAAAAAAAAGCCACTATTATCTCAATAATTCGCCGGGAACGTCTTAAAAGAAACGGCCTTAAGACACACATGCAATCTGCCCCACCCCCACCTCCCCCCCCCGGCATGTCACACTAGCAGGCCGAGCTCCCACTGTTCTAGCACATGCAACTTAAAGATTAACTCAGCCAGGGCCAGTGTCTCCTTGCCCGTCCGCCATCTTGAGTTGGTTTTTTTTTTCTTCTTCTCATTTCTCATCAATACCCTCGTTACGTTTTTTTTCTTTATTCCTTCAGCAATGTAGTTGTTACGTTAGGCCTTGGTCGAGATGTATTTAGTCAAAGTTAACTTTAAAAACTGATGTTAAGTAGGCCCTATGTGTTGATATATATATATATATATATATATATATATATATATATATATATATATATATATATATATATAAACGACAACACCCGTAAGTAATTTATACAAACGATATAACATATGGTACTGCGTATGGTACTATATATGTACTGTTTATGATACTATTTGGTACTATTTATAGCACTACATAAGATACTACATCTGGTTTTAGATTTGGGTCTACATAAGGTTCCATATATGAGATTCTAAATATAGTAAGGCCTGAATACTGCAACATATAGTAAAACATATGGTTCAACATATTCTACTATATATGGTACTGGACACAGTACTAGGATTACATACGTTACACATTGCATTAGAGATGGACTTTGTAGCATACAATTCTAAACACACCCATGTTTCGCCCCCTCACCCGCCCCCACACATTAATAAAGTGTAACTATATCAATCAGTTACGTCTTCTCGCCCCCCCCCCCCCCACAACTCACCCACTCCCCCATCTACACCCACTCCCACCGTAACCCTAACGAAAACCCCATTTACATATCTCGTTTTAATATCCCTCCCGGCCTCCTTATCACCGACTAGGTCCGGGCCGACCTTAATATCTGCCGGCTTCTCATAACCGGCAAGGGTCCATGCCGACCGGCAGTAATTCTCATCTGATCGATTCTAGATCTACACACTGACCCCCGTGGCCGCCATCTTCATCAAAACGTCCCCCCCCCCATCCCAGTGTACTGGACAGTGTAAATACATTGACCGCCACTGGCCACGGTTTTTCCAAACCGCCTTTTTAGCATAACTAGGTATTTTTCTTGGCAATTTCAGACATTATGAAAACTTCTGGGAACCTGCTGTAGTTGTGGGGAGGGTGTTTTGTTTTAGAATAATAACAGCACTCTGACTCTCTGACTCCTGGAGTAGCTGACTCTCGTGGCTTTCTACGTGTTTATCTCTCCCTTTTACCAGTGTTTCTTCATGCGCTGTTGAGGCACTGGACTCATTGGAGCGAAGTTGTGTGTGAATGTAAAAAGTTAACACTACATGGCCATCAATGTAATGTTAACCCGACATGGCCATCAATGTAATGTTAACCCGAATTGGCCATCAATGTAATGTTAAGCCAACACGGCCACCAATGTAATGTAATTTTCACATAGCATTATATAACGTTCCACACTAACGTTGTGTTTTGGGTAAAGTAGTTGAAGTAGAGTCGTGAGGTTTCAGTGGATTTCCCTCTACCAGGGGTGTGAGTGAACCCTCTACTAAAGGGATGAGTGAACCCTCCCCATATGGGTGAGTGAACCCTCCACCAGGAACAAAAAAAAAGACAATGGCTAACTAAGTCGCTTGACCAGCCATATAACCTAACCCCACCCCATCTCACCATTCTGTAGCTGATGCTATGTACCACGGCCTCCTCCTGGTTGTTGGACTAGTTCAGCCTAGTTGCTGGTCTTAATGTTTGTTTTAGCTTCATCACAAAGACATCCTTGTCGTCTGCACCATGTTTTTTTTTCTTCCGACTTTTAACCCAAATTAAAGAAACCAGTTCCAGAAATATTTCCCGACCTATTTAGGTAACAGTTTTCCAGTCTGTAGCTTAAGTCTAACAGACCAGTTCCAGAAAAATTCGGCGCTATTCGCCAGGGGACGTATCAGTGACACCCTGACGGATTCACTTCCTGTCGCCTGCATCAGGGGGCGGTGCCTGGTCATAAATCCCGCGTACTTGAGATTCAGTTAAAAAAACAAAAACAGGTCACCGACACTGTTACCACCATTTCGACAAAAACACTCTCTTACCATATCAAAACGTATCTCTAAACACTCAAACCGTTCCAAAGTTTATCACAGAAACAGCCAGGACTTAAGATGTAACCATGGCAACCACGCAGCAAATACCCCGGTCGGACATTTTGAAAAAAAAATAACAACAAAAAACAAACACGCACACCAACTTGCATGTTGATTATCCGAAACGAAATTTCGCATCCGCATGCACAAACAAGTCTTACCACGTGAAAATTAGCGAGGTAGAAATTAGCCAGGTAGAAATTAGCCAGGTAAGCTACGGGCAAACAACCCCACCTCGTTTCTTCTTGTTTGATTTCTTGCACATGCATTAAGCTAATCCGTGGCCCCCGGATTAGTCCACCCACCCCACCTCTTCCCCCCGACCCCCCGAGGTACTCACGTCTTATGAAAAAAAAAATGTCTCAAAAGTTTACTTTAGATTTAAAGTTTGTTAATATTAATTATTCCCCTCCGGTAGTATTACCCAAGTTAAAAAAAAAATTATTCCACTCTTTCTTCTTGACTAATACCGTTTTCCGCGGATTTTAACTATTTATAGCGCTGTTTTAATGTTTTCAAAACACACTGGTAAAGACATCATTAGATTTAAAAAAAGATAAAAAAAAAATAATTCTTAGTGAGCATCAATATTTTCTAAGTTTGATGTATTAAAACATGCTTTCTTACACACAAAAGTTATTTTTTATTAAATGAAAAGATTAATTAGTTTTAAACGAATTTAAAAAAAAAAAAAGTAAAAAAAAATTCTTTGACTAAATGCTTGCGTAACTGCCGGCTATGCAGGGGAAGACAATCGACACAATGATATACCTTAAAAACTAGGTCGCGTCTCATTAACGCTGTTCATATGCCTAATAATTCCCTCCTAATTAAGCACTCTCTGCATGCATAGAGCCATATGAAACAAAGACGTCCACATTAAACATGTACGCCCCTGCCTTTTTCCCCCTCATCCTTCAGCCATCGATCTATACACCAGCCAACGTCATTAAATCACTCACTTTGACGGCGGGAAAAAAAAATTATTAATTAATTTTTTTTGTTTCGAAATTATAATTTTTGACATAAAATTACTTGTGAATAATATATTTGACACCATTCACAACGAGGCAACAGTTTCACAAAGGATGCGAAGTTTTATTTATGAAACAAAATATTTCAAAACAAAAACATTCAGCCGTAGAAATAATGTGAACGTTTTGTCCTGTGCTGTTTATTAATTAAAAAAACCACACTACTAATTAGAAGTTATCAAATGGTTAATAGCTAGATCAGAATGTTCAATTACAATCAACACACAATAGTTAAAAACATTAATTTTTAATCTTCACGTTTTCGTTTCGTAATTCTTGAAAGAGGTCCATGTTTTATCCTAGGCTCTCGACCTGCAGTTAAATACCCACAGTTTCTAAACAAAGCCCGTACGTACGATATTCGTGTCCATTTCCTATCTAATACACCCAAGACCTATTATCTAAAATTGATACAAACTTATCTCACAAGCTTATTCTAGTTAAAGACGTTCTGCTACTGACCAGCCCATGACATATTCTGCCCGTAATACGCTATGCCAAATTTCTGACCAAAAGAAGATATGCCACTTATCTGCCCATAAGACGTTATGCCACTTATCTGCCCATAAGACGTTATGTCACTTATCTGCCCATAAGACGTTATGCCAATTATCTGCCCATAAGACGTTATGCCACTTATCTGCCCTTAAGAGGTTATGCCACTTATCTGCCCGTAAGACGTTATGCCACTTATCTGCCCATAAGACGTTATGCCACTTATCTGCCCATAAGACGTTATGCCACTTTTCTGTCCATAAGACGTTATGCCACATTTATGCCCATAAGACGTTATGCCACTTTAATGCCCATGAGACATTATGCCACTTATCTGCCCATAAGACATTATGCCACTGTTATGACCATAAGACGTTATGCCAGTTATCTGCCCATAAGACGTTATGTCACGTATCTGCCCATAAGACGTTATGCCACTTATCTGCCCATAAGACGTCATGCCACTTATCTGCCAATAAGACGTTATGCCACTGTTATGAACATAAGACGTTATGCCACTTATCTGCCCATAAGACGTTATGCCACTTATCTGCCCATAAGACGTTAAGCCACTTATCTGCCCCTAAGACGCCATGCCACTTATCTGCCCATAAGACGTTATGCCACTTATCTGCCCATAAGACGTTATGCCACTTATCTGCCCCTAAGACGTTATGCCACTTATCTGCCCTAGCACAAAGTCCGTGACGTACTCATGCACCGTGACATCTATACAAATGATTGGACAGGCTGTCCAATATGGCCGCTTGTTACTTCCGGGAAAGGAAAGTGGAGAAAAAAAAGTTTGGAAAATAAAAATAAACTTGGGGGAATGTTGTGAGAAGACTGGGGGGGGGGGGGGGGACACGACACGCCCGGATATGCGGTGGAATCAAAAGGTATACGATGACGGACGGGCAGCTACACGAAGGCAGTGAAGCCCCACGAGCCAGCCTACCCCTGTCTGTGGGTCTAATGAACAACCTACCATTTCTCTTTCCCTATTACCCACCGGCAGAAATACAGCTACGTGACAAGTCAAATACGATGTCAAGTTTAATACCCTGACAAGTCCGGATGGGGAGAAAAAAAAACTTGTCCAAAAGTCTTTGAAAGGAAAGTGTGTCGAATTTCTACAATGTTTTTTTTTTTTTTTTTTTTTGCGTTTGCACATAAACTTGAAGGGCAATGGTAGCAGGGAAAGCAAATACAACATTAGGTCTAGTCAAGGACTATTGTTGTCCTACTACCATTTCAAACAATAAGTGGTTTTGACATCGTCAGAAAGATATTTCTCAGAACCAACAAGATATTAACTATAGGAAGTACCTACTTTAAGCAAGCAAGATACACTGGCATTAAAATAACCATATTTGTCTGCAGAACAAACTTCTATATTTTTTGTAATAATACAACTAAAGTTGTGAACTTGATTTTAATTAGTTGATTTTTCCACCTTTAGTGTTCATAAAAATAATTACACAGTGTGCTTAATGACGTAAAATATTAACCGTGATAACTTTTTGGAAACTAGGTCGTGTTGATAGAGCTTGGCCTCAAACTTATGGAAAATTCTAGAACTATGACCACCAGCCAGATTTTGCTGCATGTCCCGGCTAGCCTTGCGTGAGAAGCGGTACTTTCATTTGTGATGCAATTATTTGTATCCCTAGCAAAATGCAAAGCGTAATACGGAAAACGCCGACACGTACCGGAAAGGCCCGAACCCCGCACAGGCAGTGTTTGGTGTCGCCTTTCACGAGCTGTTCGATACAGGCAACAAAAACAACAACGACAACAACAACAGCAACAACAACAAAATACCACACAATTATAAGTGATTAACTTTAAGCAATTAAATCAAATTGATGTATAAAAGGTAAAATAGTTATGATTATTAAAATAAAAACATGCACAGAAGTAACTCTTCATACTCGGTCCAGATCACAGCAGCAGGCTAACTCCACTTCCCATACTGCTAGGTTCAAAAGGGTGACTACTAGCCCCATTACTTACCCCATACAGTACCCCATTACTTGACGCCATCACGACCCAACTAGCACCCCATCCAGTACCCCATTACTTACCCCATACAGTACCCCATTACTTACCCCATACAGTACCCCATTACTTACACCATACAGTACCCCATTACTTACCCCATACAGTACCCCATTACTTACCCCATCCAGTACCCCATTACTTACCCCATCCAGTACCCCATTACTTACCCCATCCAGTACCCCATTACTTACACCATACAGTACCCCATTACTTACCCCATACAGTACCCATTACTTACCCCATCCAGTACCCCATAACTTACCCCATACAGTACCCCATTACTTACCCCATACAGTACCCCATTACTTACCCCATGCAGTACCCCATTACTTACCCCACACAGTACCCCATTACTTACCCCATCCAGTACCCCATAACTTACCCCATACAGTACCCCATTACTTACCCCATACAGTACCCCATTACTTACCCCATCCAGTACCCCATTACTTGACGCCATCACCACCCAACTACCACACCATACAATAAACATTCCCCACTCCAACTAACACTGTCACGACGACCGATCTCCTCACCTCACCCCCAAATGCCAATAAACGCCATCTAACCCTTACGCTAACCAAATATCAACCCCCGTCCTACCCCACTGAGGGTCATAAATTATAAATCAATCACTCCCTACCACCCATCACAACCATCCCGCCGCAACCATCACCACCATCGCCACGATTCCGCTGATCTTATAAGCAGTATTTACCCACCCCCCTTTTCCACATCCCAACACTAATGATTCCTATTGATATCACTATCATCATCACACACACCCCCCTCTCCCTCCACCACCCCACCCTCTCCCTATTCGTCACATGGTACGACCATGCGCGCCGACCTATCCTACTCACGCCGATCGTACACTCAGAGTAAGTGGCTAAGCCGGGCACCCGACCCCCCCCCCTCCCCTCCGCCCTGCCGTAAGACACATCGCCCCTCGCTATCGATACCCTGATGACGTATCGAAGCATCAGCCGCTCACTATTGGAATTCCTCTCTCACGCTGGCCCCGCCTCCCGCCTCGCCCCGCCCCTCTTCCAAAAATTCCATCCCGACCACACGGGTGCCGCGCAGAGAGAAAACCGTGGCAGATTATGGCGTTAATAAATCAGTAGGCCTCATCATTTTAATCAACCCGTTCTCTTCTAACTAGATCAGAGCACATTTGGCTGGCAGTACCTGTCTTGGTACTCACACACGACACTTACTATATATATATATATATATATATATATATATATATATATATATATATATATATATATATATATATATATATATATATATATATATAGTTATGTACTGCATAAATCATGTAAAAAGATACAATAGAAATGATTACATAATACGTCTATCTTAAGTTAATATCCATTTTTCCGTTTTAAATTATTTAAAATAATTTATTTTAGTTTTATCGTAGGCCGCCTAATTAATTTTTTTATTTATGTATAATTGTTTCTACATTTTACTAGGCAAATGAAGTATAATTAACTCAGTGTAATTTTTATTTATATACATCTGGATATTCCATTATCATTTTACTCAGGAACTCCGGTATTTTTCACCACGCAGCGTCCGGTTCGACCAGTATAGTTTGAACAGTTCCACAAGCAACATGGGTTCGAACCCAGATCGTTTGACATTTTCCGAGACCAGCCCCTCCCCCCCCCCCCCCCCGTGTCAGTGTCGGGTTCAGATGTTGTAACGTTAGACGAAAATCAATGCCCTCCCCCCCCCCCCCCCAATCTTTAATGATTGCGGACAATGGCGCCCCTCAAAGGACAAAGGTCATGACTCCGTTCAAAACTAGGGGGCATGTTGTTTTTTCCAGTGGGGAGAGGCAGGGGGGTTGGAAAAGGGGGGTGGGGAGTAAACATTAAGATCTCGAAATTATTTTTAAAAATCTTTACGTTTTTGCTTTTACAAAATAAAATTTAAAAATCCTTTTGACCAAAATTGAACGGCACTACTTTTTTTTTTCGGGACTTGCTGCCATATTAATTGCCGTTTCTTGTTTTGCTGGTTTCTTTAAGTTACACAACACCGTAATCACTTGACCAGCGTTGAGAAGCTAGCCGAATACTAATACATTTTTATTTTATCTAGTTAGAATTCTCATGAGTACTTGACTAGAACTCAGCTCTAAAAATACTTTTTTTCCCAAGGAGCTGTATAGGTCGTCTTCAAGCCACAAACCTAGCTCTAAAGTGCAATAATTTAAAATTTAATCTAAAAAAAAAAAATCGGTTTTCGACTAATTCTTTGAAACAACAAAAATATAAGTCAACAAGGATGGAGATTGCCGTAATCTGCGCCGTAAATTTGCACACCCATTCTCGTGCGCACGGCGCGCACAGAACCCGGCCCTGAACAAACAGACTAAGTATCCCAACAATTGTTGCACCGATGTCAGACAACACACAGACACTCCGATATCTCTACGCATGAAAAAAATAATCCGTCTACTATTCTTCTTCCATTCTTAAAGAAAAAAAAAACGCTGCAAAGAAACCCGGACGTTGAAGCTACTCAATAAAAAAAAATACAAAAAAAAACTTTTTTTTTTCAAATATTTTTTTTAAAACGAACCAAACTGAAAATAAATAAAGCCAAGAAAAAAAAAATGGCCGAAGTTTGTAAACGCGATTTATGTCCAACTGCATAATGCCTCCACATGTTGCCCAAATTAAATTATTTCATACGACAGCAAAAAAAAAAAAAAAAAAAATAGCCTGACAAGATTATTCCGCGCTGTTGCCTTATGCAAACCTTGTTGGAAAATTGCTTGAAAAATTATTGAAAAGGATACATTTTAAAATAAAAAAAAAAAAAAACTTGGAACCGTGTGTGCGAAAGCCTCCTTCGAGTCCTATCATGCCTTCTCATTTCCAAATAAAATAAAAACAAAAAAAAATTTCCTTGGAATATAAATGCGCTCTATAATTCGACTCACTCTCGCACGCGCATGCAATAACGACAACACAAACCGTGCATGCTACATGCATGCATATATAAATAGTTGACCGCTGGATTCCCGCAGAGTAACGTCCCTTCATTTCACTGTTTAAAAAAAAAAACAAAGCATTTTGTTTCTTCCAATGGGCGAAAATTTGTGTTTTATCTCTTTCCTAGACGCCCTTCCTACGGCCTCATTTCCATTAGCCGTCCCCGTCTCCGGCGAAATTAGCTAAGACATTGTAAGAAAATCCAATTTCTTCTCCATTTATTATTTCAATAATACATGTTTAATTTCGAATTAATTATCTTATTGTAATATATCTGGTGTATATTATCTATATAAATTTGCTTCGATCAAGAACAGAGGTTGTTGTTTTTTTCCCCAATGTAAAAAAGAAATTGTTTTGTTAAAAAAAAAGAAAATTAAAAAACTAGATTTATTTTTACCGTAACGGCTATGTCATGGAGAGCGATTGGCGGTAATGACCAAATACCATGCATGCGGTCAGACACTAGATAGATGGTGACATGTCTGGTCAAACACCTGACATATGGGCTAACAGAACATACATGGGCTTATACCTGACAAATGGGCTAACAGATGATACATGGGCTTATACCTGACACATGTGCAAACACCTGATAAATGGTCATAAGTTCAGACGAAACACCTGTTAATGTCAAAAATTACCAGGCGTCTATACTCGATTTAAAAAAAAAAACTTTCAAAGTTAGTCTTCGATCATTTTTAAACGCTGGGTTTAATACTGAAAACTTTGTATTGAACTTGACAGACCGTCAGTATAGACATGGTGGTGCTACACTATCCTTAATTCACTAATTGGGATTCTGTGTTATTGCGATTTAACCATACTGCTTAGTTTTACCTAGCCGCCTACTTTTTTACAAGCATATTACTGTGCTGCTTTTAAGAGACAATTTAAATACAGTTAAGTGAAAAAAGAACAACTTTCACCTCACATGTATGCATATACTAATGTTAAAATTATAAAATACCTAAAATCCTAAAAATCGGCTGTAATGACCCGCGCTTCATACATTTTGGCCCCGCCTTAAAATAACACGATAATGGAAACTGAATGATTTTGTTATGGATGGTCATCAATGGTAATTCATAACACACTACATATGTTCAATTTTTTAAAAACAAAACTACACACCTCCCTAATCAAATAATTAAGTATTAATCACGATTACCATATACCCTTCTCATAGCACCTATCCTATAATCTATCAATCGCCTATTCATCCACACCTACCCGTTGGCTGCTGTACCGAAATTTAATATCCCATTCATTGAGCCAACAATTCACGCTAAGAAACAAAGCACATTTCTACACCACTGTCACTATACCTCCCTACTACTTCCCTCTTCTAATTATAACTTCTATCGCAATTCTTGTTTCATGTAGTCCTCTTTTCTTGATCAAAAACAGACCTGCATTAAAAAAAAAAATATTAATTCGTCCATATAAAGGATGATTCGCTAAGATGTCTTCGTACGAGTTGCCGCCCTTAACGGTCCATTAGGTCCAACTTGTGTCATTCTTTCATGTTTTTTTTTTTCACGTCTGCTAATCATGGTCGACATGGTGTGACCACAGGCTGGTTGTCTGTCTTTGTTGGCCAGATATTGACCTTTTTATCTGACCAGTCTTAGTTGGCCAGATATTGACCTTTTTATCTGACCAGTCTTAGTTGGCCAGATATTGACCTTTTTATCTGACCAATCTTAGTTGGCCAGATATTGACCTTTTTATCTGACCAGTCTTAGTTGTCCAGATATTGACCTTTTTATCTGACCAGTCTTAGTTGGCCAGATATTGACCTTTTTATCTGACCAATCTTAGTTGGCCAGATATTGACCTTTTTATCTGACCAGTCTTAGTTGGCCAGATATTGACCTTTTTATCTGACCAGTCTTAGTTGGCCAGATATTGACCTTTTTATCTGACCAATCTTAGTTGGCCAGATATTGACCTTTTTATCTGACCAGTCTTAGTTGGCCAGATATTGACCTTTTTATCTGACCAGTCTTAGTTGGCCAGATATTGACCTTTTTATCTGACCAATCTTAGTTGGCCAGATATTGACCTTTTTATCTGACCAGTCTTAGTTGGCCAGATATTGACCTTTTTATCTGACCAGTCTTAGTTGGCCAGATATTGACCTTTTTATCTGACCAGTCTTAGTTGGCCAGATATTGACCTTTTTATCTGACCAGTCTTAGTTGGCCAGATATTGACCTTTTTATCTGACCAGTCTTTGTTGGCCAGATACTGACTTCCTTATCCAACCAGTCTTAGTTTTGGCCTATTTAAATGTGTTTCAAGCAGACTCGGATTTCAACCAATATTATTTTTCCATTTCTAGACTCTCTTCTTGTCCAATTTTCATCTTTGAGTTCCGACTCTTGGTTAACCTTGTCAATTTGTATCTTGTATTTCTCGACTCACTGGTTAGTTAACGAGCAAGGTACTTTCTCGGTTTAACTCCTTTACAACTTTCTCTGCAGTCACACTATAAAAACATCTAAACTATCTTCTGCAGTCGTATGATAAAAACATCTAAACTATCTCTACAATCTAGATCTAAGTGTCAAACATCTAAAATATCTCTACAATCTTACTTTCAAAACATCAAAACTATCTCTACAATCTTACTATGAAAATATATAAACTATCTCTACAATCTTACTGTAAAGCATCTAAACTATCTCTACAATCTTAGTATGAAAATATCTAAACCAGCCCATCACGAAAATTAAAATCATCATTTCTGTTTTTGTTGTATCACGTGAAAACACATTTTTATAATTAATTAACTTAATTAACAATATCAGCACAATTTTAAACCAGACGTTCTAAATATAACAATATTCTCATAAATACGCTCTCTCGCGTTAAAGTTTAGAAAAACTTGAAATACCAAAAATGAAATTTAAAATTAAAAAACAAAAAAAAAATACGTCAGTGCTCTTTTATTCAGTGTCGCCTCAAATACATTTTTAACATTTAGACACAACTTAGACACGCGTGTTATAAAATTTAATTTCAGAATTTCACAGATTGCTATTATTTCATTCAATTTTTTTAAAACTTCTAAAATAAAAAAAAATGTAAAAAAAAAAAAAAAAAAAAACCTCGTTCGTCACGTGTTGAAAAAGTGACGCCATCCGCTTTGATCTATTTTTAGAACTGTGATCTCTGTGAAAACTAACGAGAAAGCGAAACCCCCCGAGCAGCATGCCAGCCCTCGTTTCAATGATAAATACATTTTCAAAATCACTATTTTCTCCCAGTTTTCTTCTTTCAGATATAACAAGGATGGCGATTTTTAACAGTCGGTTTAAAAACAAACTTGAATTGTTTTTTTATTTTTTTTACAACCTTGGATGAGAAATGAATTTTGTCTCCGTCTCGGCATTATAAAATTTTTCATTTTGTGGTCAAGTTCAGGGTTATAAGTGAACTTTACCACATCACTAATTCTTTGGTGTTAACTCTCTTCTATCCTGTTTTATCTGTTTTAGCCTGCTTCTAACCGGTCATATTCGCCTTCTATGTTCGATTTCCTTCTTCTTCTCTTTAGTCATGTAATTTTAATAATTTTTGCATATAGTTGTGATATAGGCAAACATATTTTTATATTCATTCATTATAATGAAGTAAAACTGCAGATATGTTTTTTCTAAATTAAAAAAATTAGTTTTGCTGCGACAAAGATGCAAGAAAAAAAAAAGCATTACTTTCAAACTTGATGAATTACATGTATTAGTTTACACTTCGTTAGTTGAGATGACAAAAACAACCTGCATAACGTGACTAACGTATCCACCAATGAACTCTTCTCTCACACAACCCCCCCTCCCCAAACACCGTCACAAGTCAGCAGACGACACGACACCAGCGTTAAAGCAAGAGAAAAAAAAAACAATCTTTTCATCACCGGCTGGATCTGAGAATCAAAGAGATTTAGGACCGGACTAATCACAGACATCATACGACGTGACACCAATAAAAAACCGGAAAAACAATCTCCACAATGTTCTCCGGACCTCCAAGACTTTCAAATCCATTATTTCACTTGTGCGTCGTTTAGTCTTGCGCTTGGCTAAATTCGAGCGCATAAAATTAAGGTATCTTTATTAGAAATTTTCTCATATATATATATATATATATATATATATATATATATATATATATATATATATATATATATATATATATATATATATATATATATATATATATATATATATATGCGCGAAAGGTGTCCAGGGGGGTTTTATATTGCAGAGAAATTGATATAATGAACCACAGCTTACCGCGACAAATTGCAACCGTTCTAATTCAGCAGGGCATAAAAATCCTTCGGGCCAACCCTCGACGCGCTCAACACAATTTATCGCGGCGAAACGAAATGGATTTCTCACTCTCCAAACTGTTGATTTCATAAACTTTTACTTTGTTTTAACCCCCCTAACCCACCCCCCCCCCCTGCTCACCCCTCCCCCAACCACCACCCCTACTCGTCCTAAAATACGACACTTCGGCATTGATCATTTTCCCGAGGTGGATTTCTCGCAAATAACTCCCTCTTGCACGGACATGCACGTGTGACGAGCAGCGAGCAACAGTAAATTGGGTCCGCTTGCGTCATGCTCCACCCCCCCCCCCCCCCCACTCGCTCCCACATGCATTGGCAAATAGCGTTTTGCGCAAGAGATCCATCCGTCCGCGTATTAACAAAATTTTCAGATCACTTGGCTCCACCAAAATATCCCCACCCCCTTTTTTTCCCCCACCCCACGGTGGCATCTCGGCTCACAAAATTGACATGCGCAGTCAGGAATGTCCGATGCCCTTGCATCAGACGCATGTGCATTCAGCTTTTTTTTTTTTTATATAAAAATGTTTTTTTCCCCAAAGAAATAAAATGAAATTGGGGGGTGGGGGTTTGGGCCAAGATATCCCCCAGCCCGGAGGAACTAGACGTCCAAGTAAAGTTGGCCCAGCCCGACCAGGGAACCAAATCTTTGGAATTTATTGTACATGTAGTTTAATTCCAGTGATGCCCGCACTAGGAACTTTTTTTTTTTATCTTAATGTGCCTCAAATGGAACGGAGGCAGTGGGCTCAAGAATTTGGATAAAGAAGGGAAATAACTTGGGGAAAGTAGAAAGGGGAAGGCATTAGGAAACTGAAGGGAATTATACAAGCGTGAGAGCTAGAGAGTGGGGGGGGGGAGGGTGGTAGATGGAAGAGCCGGGCTTAAAACCAAATGCAATAAGAAAATTTTAAGCACTCTGTTCGAACACCCGCTGTATATCCCCACCCCCCATCCCCCACCCCGGACCCTACCTCGCCCCAATTTAAAGTTTAGGATTTATTCTAGTTCAGTTAATTTGAAATAAGGGCGGCTGTTCTTCTCTTTTGGCTTGTAAAGCAGACCCCCCCTCCACCTTCGTCCCTCCCAAGTCTATTTCAAGTTATGTAAAGTAACGTCATCCTCCAATCAGTTTATTCTTTTTTGATCACGTGATGTAAGCAGAGATGTATTTTTCATTGCTGTAAGCATCACTCCTTCGCCCTTTTCATTGATTTTTAACTTGCACATAAAAGGGGCCGAGATAGATGATGTCCCTATCTTAAACCTCTAGTCTCTACAGGGGTGTCGCTACAACATACAGTACATATGGCTGGCCTATACAGGGGTGTCGCTACAACATACAGTACATATGGCTGGCCTATACAGGGGTGTCGCTACAACATACAGTACATATGGCTGGTCTCTACAGGGGTGTCGCTACAACATACAGTACATATGGCTGGCCTATCAGTGTATGCTGCAGCATACAGTACATACAGCTTGCCTATCATATTGCAGCATACAGTACATATGGCTTGCCTATCACTGTAAGCTGCAGCATACAGCATACGGCTTGCCTATCATATTGCAGCATACAGTACATATGGCTTGCCTATCACTGTAAGCTGCAGCATACAGCATACGGCTTGCCTATCATATTGCAGCATACAGTACATATGGCTGGCCTATAAGTGTAAGCTGCCGCATACAGCATACTGCTGGCCTATCATATTGCAGCATACATTACATATGGTCTGGCCACCAGTGTAAGCTGCAGCATACACCCCATGTTGATCGCTCCGCTTGATTGCACACGTCAACGTCCGTTCACGTCGTCCATTTTAAAATTTATTTGAAAACCGTTGGACCAGATTTTAAATTTGAATTTCTCTTTTAAATCTCACGAAGCATAGATAAGCAAAGACATGTTTTAAATATGACACTGTACACAGCCAGTTTGTTTCGCCGTTTTACAGATAGGCTATATTTACTTTCTCGTATATACGTAGTATAGAGAAAGAATTGTAATCGTGCAAAAAAAAAAAAATCGAGATTTTTACAAATCTCGACGTTTTACACCTCACTGATACGGAAAAACATAATTTTGCAATCTTGTCCGTATGTCTGTGTGTGTGTGTCTGTGTGTGTGTCTGTCCGTGTGTAAACACGATAACTTGAGTACCGTTACAGCTAGGTTAATGAAATTTCATATATAAGTATTTTATCAAAATCGTAGATCCGTATCAACTTTTGAGCGATTTCCGATAACCGGAAGTGGTACTTTTCCTACTTTGAATTTTTCAAAAGCCTATAACTTGAGTACTATTTCAGATAGATAAATGAAATTTCACATGTAAGTAAAAGATCTAATTCTCTACCTTCTGTTAAATTTTGAGTAATTTCCGTTGACTGGAAGTAGTAATTTACGCTACTTCCGATTTCTCAAAAAACTAATGTAAATTTTTAAAGTACTAATAATATTGCGCACTATTATACGCGTTTTTATTCGGCGTTTGCTTGGTGCGCAATGTTTTTTTTTTATGAGATTCTATTCTATTTTTAAAAGTTTAAGTATTTAAAATGGATTAAAAATCATAACTATATCCCCAGTTACCATCCCCTGTTGTTTTATATAAGAATATTCGAGAAAGTTTAGGGGAGATCACTACCGGTTTATTTTAAACTAGTCATCAAACTATTAAAATTTGGCTTTAAAATTAAAAGAATTCTCTAAAAACATTGCGTATTGCAACAAAACAAACTTGAATATATATTTTTAATTTTAAACGCCGTTTTCAAAGAACTACCACTATAATTTATCCGATGTTAAAGTTTATTCTTCTTCATTTTTAATGGCAATGTTGGACCCTATTTGCTCCAACACAGTTTTGTATAACGCGTCAACCTGCTATGCGCCATATAGGCCGTCGACTCCAATTTAAGCCTGCTTTTTAATATATATATATATATATATATATATATATATATATATATATATATATATATATATATATATATATATATATATTTATATATATATATATTTATATTTACCGCATCCTTTTACACATTTCTATAAAAGTAAAGTGGAGCACAATTTCATCCACTCCTCTCCTGTATCAAACCCTAGCTGGAATACGGTGATGCTGAAGATAATCAAAAAATGTAGATAAATTAAGTCAAGCCCCACCTCCCATCAAAAAAACCTTATCATCAAGATATCTTCTGCCGGGGCTTCACTCCCCCAATCTACATCATATTCCAGTTTCGGAAATTCCATGTTTTTAAAAATTCCAGTCAACACACTGTCCTCTCGCGTCGTCTGAAATTATTCTTTAAACCTCGTGGATTTTCTTTAATATGAAAGCAGACGCTGATTATTTAAATTTTTGCATCTCATTTTTCTTCCATGTCTGGCCGGCGGTTCTCACGCTCTCTGCCGGTCAGTACCCCACAGCCACAGCAACAGGCAGCCCAGACGACAGGCTGATGGAACCGCTCTCCAAAACGGGAGAATTATTTCTTTTTTTTTTTTTAAATGTCTGCAGGATCACAATTATCATGCGAGGAATAATTTTGTTGACATTTGTCTCGAAGACTTGTCAAAACAAAACGGTCCACCTTTCTTTAACCTTGACACAGTTTCGTTTTTGTTTTATTTTAAAGATTTGAAAAAAAAAAAAAAGAAAAAAATTAAAACATTTGAAACATTGATATCGATTCTATTTTAAAACCTGTTCACGTCTTGTGGCAGAAAATAAAATAAATTTAAACCTGACGTCACAGCTCACCACAGCACTAGCCGGATAATCGAGGGTAGACCGAGGGCATGCCGGGAGTAGACCGAGTCATCTTGCACGCCCCTCCCACTTCTCCCATCAGTACTTATTGACTCGCGCTCTGGTAGACTTGACCAATCAGATTTGCTGTTACATAAAACCGTGTAGCATTCGATAGTTGTGACTTAAACTTGTACCAAAACATACTGCGGAGTTCAACCTTCCATTTGCACCCCCCCCCTTTCATGTTAACACACCTAACTACTCACCAACCGCACCTGCACCCCCATGCACTCCCCCACCGCGAATACGCCCCTATGCACCACCACACAGCATGATCACCCCTATACACCGCCCCACATCTGGTGCACCCCCATGTACCGCCTTAAAAACTTGCGTCAACCATACACCCCCCCCCCCACCCCACCGGCTACAACGTCTTTTTAAATTTGTCATCAAGTCTGCGTGACGCAGATCTCGAGTTCTCGAAAAAGCCTCAAATGCCGGCAAATGCCGGCAACCTTATATAAACTTCACCCCTCGCGGGCACTGATTGGCACCGTACTCAACAACTTCATAGCCGGCATAAGGAGCCCGAAATTAGGGCAGGGGAGGGCAAGCAGTGGTCGCTGGGGTGGGGGTGGGGGTGGGGGAGTGAAGCTGTGGGGTGGCTCCTCAAGGATGTACATAGCTAGAGCTCGGGTCAAAGGTCAGGGGATGATTGAAAACACAACGTTACCGGCATGGGGAAAATCGAAGTTTTTAATACGTTCATATGTAAAAGTAGAGGGATCAGTGTAAGAAAAGGGGGCTCCTGGATTAGGGATCAGGGTTAAAAACAGGGTTTCTAAAAATGGGGGTCAGGGTAAAAAGTGGGTTCCTGGAACGATGGGGTTGGGTAGAAACTGGTTGGGTGTTAAAATGGATGGGAGCAGCGCTTTGTGAAAACAGGGATTGGTGTAAGCAGAGTTGGGGGTTATTAGAATAGAGGGATCGGTGTAAGTGGAGGTGGGGGTTATTAGAATAGAGGGATCGGTGTAAGTAGAGGTGGGGGTTATTAGAATAGAGGGATCGGTGTAAGTAGAGGTGGGGGTTATTAGAATAGAGGGGTCGGTGTAAGTAGAGGTGGGGGTTATTAGAATAGAGGGGTCGGTGTAAGTAGAGGTGGGGGTTATTAGAATAGAGGGGTCGGTGTAAGCAGAGTTGGGGGTTATTAGAATAGAGGGATCGGTGTAAGAAGAGGGGAGTTATTAGAATAGAGGGATCGGTGTAAGTAGAGGTGGGTTATTAGAATAGAGGGATCGATGTAAGTAGAGTTGGGGGTTATTAGAATAGAGGGATCGGTGTAAGTAGAGGTGGAGGGATCGATGTCAAAAAGGGGTTTCTTAGAACAGTGGGTGTAAGCAGTGGAAGTGTGAGGGGGGGGGGGTATTCTCGCACAAGTGAAGAGAAAAACAAAAAGGGGAGGAGAGGGGGAATTAAGAAGAGAAACAAGAAGCATGTCTATGATTACAGGGGTGGGGGGGTGTGGAAGTGGGGGGAGGGTGCAGTGCGGATGGGGCGCTGGGTAATCATCTATTACACAAGAAGACGAGCTGAGAGGGAAAATATGCATTTAGGGCATTAGGGATGGAAGATATAGAAAAAAAAAATCTCCATGCAGAGGCGAGCGAGCCGTGTTTGTCAATCGTGGGGCTATTTTCATCGAATTTCAGTTAGAATCGATACCGTTTTTTTTTGTTCAGCGAGTAGCAGCACCTCGGATTCGGTTTAAAAAAAAATGTTTTTAAGGTTAGGTTTAAGTTGCCGAATACAGTTTCATTAGGCTTACATAATTACACATTTTGATTAGGGTTACATAATTACACATTTTACGCCGTGGGTAGGGCGTTGCGAGAATCACGCGGGTCCATTAGATCACATGTTTATTTTTGCGCTAGATCACATGACTATTCTAGATCACATGACCGGAGCCGCATCGAGTAACTTCCGCATGCCGCCACTCGCGACGATAAAATATACATCAGCGTCAGCCAATCAAAAAATAAACATGGGCATCAGCCAATCGAAAAAAAGATTCTATCTTTTGAAAAAAAACAAAAAAAACCTTCACTTCTCACCCACCTAACCTTCGCCCAATGAATATTTCACTGGCTACAACAATAAACCCGGGCGATATCGACACCGCGTTTGCACATGGAATCGACCACGCCCACTTAGGGCATGTTTGGGCATGTTTTTCAGATGGAAATTGTCAATTTTTTTTCTCTCTCTTCATTTTTGTCTCCAATCTTCTCACGTTTCTACCCCCCCCCCCCCCCCTCCATCCTCCCCCCCCCCCTCCCATCCAACCCTCTTCCACTGTTAAAATGCCCACCGCATATTCTCGCCTCTCATTTTTTTTACGTAAAAAAAAGTTTTATCTGTTGCTTTTAAAGTTTATAAATAAAAAAAAATAATTTAAAAAATAAAACTCGAAAAACCTCCCCTCCCCCCACCCATCTTCCCAATTTTTTATTTTTTATTTTGAAAAAAATTCCTGATTAAAGCAGAGAAATGCGACCCTAGATAGATTTTGTTTAAAAAAAAAACACCTTCCTTGCCATGCATTTTATGTAGATTAGATCCACATCTATTGCATGGAGGGTTCCAATCAAGGGGCTGTAGGCAGGCGTTGGATGAAGAGGGTGGGGGTGGCAGGGGGTGGGGTGTGGGATGTTGGACGTTCTGGACAGCATTACCCGTTTGCTATCTTTCAATATTGACAGGGAAATACAATTATAGCTGCATTCCTATCTAGCTTGCTGCCAGCTATATTGTAGCTACGGTTGAACTTGTATCAAGCCAGATTCAATCCATTAAAATATATGATTACAGCTATAATATAGCTAATGTTGTATATATGATTACAGCTATAATATAGCTAATGTTGTATATATGATTACAGCTATAATATAGCTAATGTTGTATATATGATTACAGCTGTAATATAGCTAATGTTGTATATATGATTACAGCTATAATATAGCTAATGTTGTATATATGATTACAGCTATAATATAGCTAATGTTGTATCGGTGACCTCACATTTTTTAGACGACAATCAAATATACCCGGTGATTTAAAATAGCTAGGCGTCCATAGCAACAGCCAATGGTGTGTATGGCGAACAGATTTTCACAGAGCTGGCGAATTTTACTAATCCGCAGCTGTAATCTAGCTGACAATCTTAAGAACTATCAGCTATACCTTAGATACTACTTTAACAAGTAGGCTATTTCATCTTTCGTCTGCGCACTCTAAAGATAACAAAAGTATACACCATTTTTTTTTATATTTAGATGAATATCAATACTAATTTAACTTTTTTAATCAACATTCCCATATCTATAACTAGCTTTTTAAATTCTTATGCATTTTTCTAACTTTAAAAACACTATGCATATATATATATATATATATATATATATATATATATATATATATATATATATATATATATATATATATATATATATATATATATAATATATATATATATATATATATATATATATATATATATATATATATATATATATATATATATATATATATATAGCTAACATTTAAATCACTATGCCTTTAACTATTAAAGTTATGTGCATTTAGCTATAGATATCTTTTAAACCACCTGGCGTAAAGCTGTTTCTAACGTTCTAACGTTTAAACTACTATGCATACAGCTATAGCTAACATTTGAACTACGTTAGCGTATAGCTAAGGTTTCAAGCTCGTTAACTTATAGCTGACGTTGAAACCACTATGCATGTAGCTAACGTTGAAACCACTATGCATGTAGCTAACGTTTAAACCACTATGCTAGGGCTCTATATTTCACCGTATCCCAGACTGGCCTTACGTCCGCCTATATTGGATCTCCCCCTTGAAATCAATTATTATCATGTAAAATAAATTGAGACACTGAAGCTCCATCTTGACATTTCTACAGACCCCCGCCCACTTTCACCCCCACCCCCCCCCCCACCCCCCCGCACCTCCTACACCCCTCCCCAACTATATTTCACGTGCTGTCACTCACCTCGTCTAAGACAACAAGAACAACACGCACGTCTTTCGTCTACATCAACATCACATTATACCAACATTACCATATACAACATCACATTATACCAACATTACCACATCAACATCACATTATACCAACATTACCACATCAACATCACATTATACCAACATTACCACATCAACATCACATTATACCAACATTACCACATCAAAATCACATTTTACCAACATTACCACATACAACATCACATTATACCAACATTACCACATCCAACATCACATTATACCAACATTGCCACATCAACATCACATTATACCAACATTACCACATCAACATCACATTATACCAACATTACCACATCCAACATCACATTATACCAACATTGCCACATCAACATCACATTATACCAACATTACCACATCATCATCACATTATACCAACATTACCACATCAACATCACATTATACCAACATTACCACATCAACATCACATTATACCAACATTACCACATCAACATCACATTATACCAACATTACCACATACAACATCACATTATACCAACATTACCACATACAACATCACATTATACCAACATTACCACATACAACATCACATTATACCAACATTACCACATCAACATCACATTCTACCAACATTACCACATCCAACATCACATTATACCAACATTAACACATACAACACCACATTATACCAACATTACCACACACAACATCACATTATACCAACATTACCACATCCAACATCACATTATACCAACATTACCACATACAACATCACATTATACCAACATTACTACATCCAACATCACATTTTACCAACATTGGTTATACCAACATTACCACATCAACATCACGTTATACCAACATTACCACATACAACATCACATTATACCAACATTACTACATCCAACATCACATTTTACCAACATTGGTTATGTCAACATTGCCACATCAACATCACATTAGACCAACATTACTACAGCCAACATCACATTTTACCAACATTGGTTATACCAACATTGCCACATCAACATCACATTAGACCAACATTATTACATCCAAGATCACATTTTACCAACATTGGTTATACCAACATTGCCACATCAACATTAAATGAACATCATACATCGCCACTGTGTCATAGAACGGTTCTCAAATCCCTTGCTTTAACCTCATCCTACGTAACGTTAGAACCACTGCCCTATTTCTTTAATTCCGCATTTATTAAAACCATATCGCATATCAAAGCCGCCCCGGCATATCATATTTAGCATGTAACATGTAATTTGTATCTCATCATATCTCTCTAAAGATGACACCGCTTACACAGAATCACTACATTATGTGTAAGCTTGTGTAAGCTTACCATGAGCTATTACACTTTGAATTATTCCGAAACACGATTACATCATACAAACGATTTAAATTCAGATGCCTTCAAAGGAGCATCGGCCTTTTAAAGGAAGTAGCCAGACCAGTGGCTTAAAAAAAGACAAAAGGCAAGTATATTTTATACCCTTAACACCCAGAACCCCATAGAAAGTCCGAGAAAAATGTCTATATTTCGAAAAAGGCAGTATAAAAAATGTGGCTAGAAAAATCCCCACTTCCGTATTGTACTAAGAGTACCCAAAGTCTTATGCAAGAATGCCGCAAGAGAATTGTGTTTCTTAAGACCATCCATAAAATCTTGCAAGAATGCAACAAAAGCCTGTTCCTTAAAGACAAGGCGTACAATTTTACAGAAAATGACGCAAAAAAAAATTTGCTAGTTAACAACAATGCATAACATCTTGCAAGAATGTCGCAAGAAAACAGTCTGTTTCTAAATGCCAACACACAACATCTAATGCAAGAAGGCCGTGGTAAATGTCTATTCCTCACCACGTCCATGGGATCCTTCTCTACGTCTCGATCGTGTGCCCCCCCCCCACTCCCCTCTAGAACACTCAACCCCTAAATTAAATCTTCGAACTTGTTGTGAATATCTCTAACATTACCTTTAAAAAAAAAATTAAAGAAAAAAAAAACTTTTAAACATGTCACGTGACTTTTATTCCCTCCAATCAAATTGTTTGAAAAATCACCCACCGTTAATATCCGCCCCTGATGTCCAGGAACAGAACATAGATCAAACAGAGGCGGGGCTTGTGTTGGGGGGGGGGGTGTCCAAAGAAAATATTTTTACACGGCAGCTTGTGGTGAAGAAGAGAGAAAAAAAAACCCTGGGCTTTAGCAGTTGGCTGGAGGGAAGAGATACCCTCTTTTAGAATGCCCACATGGAAAAAGCCCAAAATCTCTTGCCGTGTTAAAAAAAAAAAAAAAAAACCTCCGCCTATGTAGATGCAGGCTGAGTATGTCAAGCCAAATGCAGGAAAAAAATCAAACAGTTTTTTTTTATTTTGTCTTGTTTTGTTTTTATATGAACCCCTTAAAAGCAGATAATTAATGGTGGCGTGTGGGCGTTCTGCAAAATGGCACTAAAAATTAAATGTTTATCCCATACAAAGCTATGTTAAAATACAACGTTTAAGATTATATATATATATATATATATATATATATATATATTTATTTATTTATTTATTTATTCCTTATGTCTTGACTCCCATATTAACATATGTACTGCAACTTATGTAGGAGACTATAGCGCAGTTTCCCAATAGAAGAATATACATGTAACAACTTCGATACCGTCTATCAGCATTACTAAATAGAAGTCTTTGTAGATGGTCAGACATGAGAGTATGAGCCCGTAGGCAGGGAGGAGGCAGGAGGGAGGGAGGGAGGGAGGAGGGAGGGAGTGATGAACTGCGTCTCTGGTCAAATGGCGAGTTGACCTTGCTGTAGGTGTCATGTTGTTTCTGCCTCTTTGATTGATTATGATAGAAATCGATCGAGCTTGTTCGCTTCGATAAGCTAACGGTAGATCCCGCCTCTCCGGCCATAGATCACGCTGTGGGCACGGATCACGTGGCCGTGAACACAGATCACGCCGTCGTGAACAGGCAGCACACAGGCGAAAACTTGGATGGGATAGACACGATGGGTTTTATAAAAAAAAAAGTGATAATAAAAGACATGCAAGACTAACATTTTCTTTGAGTTTGTTCTTAAGTTGTACCAATACAACTAGGTCTTGATTTTTTTTAAGCGGTCACTTGCAAAACAAAGAAAACAGTTTTAAAAGTCTAATAATTCATGGGAAAAATTATTTTTTTTCATCATGGCGGTTATTTAAGACCGGTAATTAATTTACGCAAATGTGCATTAATTAAAAATTCTTGCCTTTTGAGATAAGAGCATTGACTTTTAGGCACTTTACTTTTCATAATAGACCTCGTAATTTAAACAAAAAATAGTTTTGTTGCTTTTAAAATTGCTTTTGTTTTCTAGGCCATTTCAGTTATATCCTGGGCCACTGGCTTAATGCACGGGCCATCTCGATCAGGGCCAGCCGTGTAGATTAAGAAGCTTGATCTATTCAACTTTTAATTAGCCTGCAGGTGCAGATGTCACCGTCGTTAGCATATCTAGATCTGAGGACATTAATTCAAGCTAGCTGGACAGGGTGGGTGGACGGGCGCTAGGCTAGGGGAGCCACAGGGTGGGTGGACGGGCGCTAGGCTAGGGGAGCTATAAGGTGGGTGGACGGGCGCTAGGCTAGGGGAGCTATAAGGTGGGTGGACGGGCGCTAGGCTAGGGGAGCTATAAGGTGGGTGGACGGGCACTAGGCTAGTGGAGCTATAAGGTGGGTGGACGGGCGCTAGGCTAGGGGAGCCACAGGGTGGGTGGACGGGCGCTAGGCTAGTGGAGCTATAAGGTGGGTGGACGGGCACTAGGCTAGTGGAGCTATAAGGTGGGTGGACGGGCACTAGGCTAGTGGAGCCACAGGGTGGGTGGACGGGCGCTAGGCTAGGGGAGCCACAGGGTGGGTGGACGGGGGCTAGGCTAGGGGAGCCACAGGGTGGGTGGACGGGCGCTAGGCTAGCAGGACAGGGTGGGTGGACGGGCGCTAGGCTAGGGGAGCTATAAGGTGGGTTGACGGGCGCTAGGCTAGGGTAGCCATAGGGTGGGTGGACGGGCGCTAGGCTAGGGGAGACACAGGGTGTGTGGACGGGCGCTAGGCTAGGGGAGACACAGGGTGTGTGGACGGGCGCTAGGCTAGCTGGCCAGAGCTATACATATGGAGCCACAGGGTGGATAGACGGCGAACACTAGGCCACACGGGTCATGCTGTAGGACTGACACTGACAATTTTAGACCTGGATTTGAACCCACGCCGCTCATGCAACGCAACACTCTCACACAATCATTTTCACCCCCCCCCCCCCAAACACCTACTTTTCTACCCCACACCTCATTCTATCCGCTCCCCACATTTCACACATTCTCGCTCGCCTTTGACATTTTCGTATTAAAACTCCCATTAAAAACTGTGTAAATTAATACTTCAAACATTTTTTGAAAGATAATTTCCAAGTTTTAAAAGCACAAAAAACCGTCGAATAATAATCCAGCTTTCACGCGGAGTTATCGTGAGATGGAGGACTTGTACGTTTATATATTTTCTTTCAGCATAAAACGTTTACATCATGTAACTTTTAAATAGGCTCGTTTAAATTAAGGTTTCTGTTTACATGCATTAATGGATGCCGCTGGAAGATTTATTATTAGCACTATTTCTACTTCCGTCTGTTCTTTGCATTGGAGATAGAATTTACTTTCCTTAACATACAGTACCGATCAGGCACATTAAGCCGGGGATACGAACTGGATACTTTCGGGTTAGCGATCAAGCGCTCTACCGTCCGATCACGCAGTCCCATTAAAAATGTTTCAAAACATGTCTAATTTTTGTTTTCTTACATGTTTCCCATGTTACAATCATATTTTTCAAAAATAACTTTAAACCTTGTTGCAGTATTATAACTACAGTTTACAATTTGGATGACGCCATTTCTCAACTACCCCCCTCCCCTACCCCTCAGCTAAGCACCCCCATCACCCCCTGTCATGCCCCCCCCCCCACCCAGCCTCCACACCCCATCACTAGGACGAGGACGTGTAAGTCATTAATCTTTTAAGATTGTTGAAACACTGATCTGGTCCATGGCGGTATCGGAGAAATCTCCTACAATCGATTTCAGAAGAAGAAAAAAATATCGATACCACCCTACTAAATTCGGACCTTTTTTTTCAAAGATTAGAATCATTTTAAAAAGTCATCTTTTATACCCATTTCTACAGTAACAATTAAGTTTTAAGCTGGCGTTTGTTATAAAACTTATGTTACTGAACTCATACTTAAACGCTTCAACACCAATACAAAACACACACCAACAAACAAATCCATAACCTTAAATTTGACAGAAACTAAGAAAAGTAAAACATTAAAACGTGAACAACCTCACAATGTAAAGATAACTATAAGATAACAGTGTGTGGACACAGTGTCTTGTTCAACGCACATTGTTTTCATTGACTTACACACTTAAAAACAAACGATACAAACACAATCACCACTAACACGACACTGCTTACCGCTAAACAACAAGAGGAAAATGTAACGCATGCGCACAACTGAGCAGGAAGACATTTTTCTGTCCATCCACCATCTTAAATTCTTTAGTACTCCCTCCATTTTTTCCACCCTCAAATCATCACCCCCTCCCCCCACCCCACGACACGATTGGGGGCCAGCCCTCAACACTCAGCTACCCTAATTACAAACGACGCATTTTTTGAAGGATTTGAAGGATTACTGTAAATTATTAACGAGGACAGACTTCGCCTTGACGTAATTGTGTTTATTTATGTTGTATTAAGGTGTCCTCCACGTCGGTGTTGTCGCCCCTTTTGCGCTCTTTCTTTCCTTCACTTTAGTTTCTACCAAGCTAAATCCACCCCTCATCATCCTCCCCCTCCCCCAACAATACTTTTTAAGAGAAGTTCACCATCAACCCCTTTTAACATCACAAAAATAAAACATAAAATAAAACGAAATAACCTACTTTTTTGTTTGTTTTTATTAAAAAAAAATCTCGTAGATTTTTTTAAAGAATTCAGTCTAAACCCTCGCCTTGCCCCGTGTCAATCTTTCATCACATGTCAATATATTCCTGTTAACATTTGAAAAATCTACACCATCTCCCTCCCTACCCCCAATCTGTCTATTCGGGTTTATCCGTTTCTATAAATACATGCCATCAAGACCAGTGCTAGATACATTCTTTGATTAAGTTATGAAAGGTCGCGAGTCAACTATCTGGTTTTATTAAATGCTCGCATTACAATCCTTCCTTGTGGTTTAATTGAAAAATGTGTTTTTTTAAAACCTTTTGGCTAACTAGTGGTTTCTTTGAGATAATATAATAGAGTTTTAGGATCGGGATTGAAGCCATAGTATGCGGAAAGTTGCGCTACATTTTTTTATATAACAGAGTAAGTACAACTACTTATTACTAGAGACTTTTGCCACGTTATAAGGCGTAACATAGACCCAATTAGCATATGCAAAATACAACACACTGTCAGTGCTATAAACTCCACGGTGCTTTTCTTTGTTATAAAGGGCTAACTGTGCAATTCCTTTATATAAAGGGCTAATGGTGCCATTCACTTCTATATTTAAGTTGCTTCGCGTAGCCGTTTAGACATTAGAAACACCACTTTAGAAGCTGGACCGCTGAAGCCAACAAAAGATACCACCACATAACATAACCTACATCTAACAATACATCAAAATATAGCATGTGTGAATCTATGATCATACCTAAAGCTAAAAAGTAGCTGTACGTTCTTCTCCCATCATCACTACATTTGAGGACCTACAAAGATGTCCTGCGCCCCGTCCTCTAAAAGTCTAGACCAACACTCCCCACAAGCCGTATTCCCCTGGTCCCCCACCTTATACACCTAACACTCCCCACAAGCCGTATTCCCCTGGTCCCCCACCCTCAACACCAACACTCCCCAAAACCCGTATTCCCCTGGTCCCCCACCCTCTACACCAACATTCCCCACTCCCCACTGGTCGTATTCCCCTGGTCCCTTCCTGTCATGCGCACTGACATCATCCTTTCCTCTAGCCCCACCTACCAATTGTAACCTTTATTTACCCTCCACCCTTCGAGTCCCGCTTACAGATTCGAGATGGGAAATCCGACATCTTATCGAAGGTCTCACCCCCCCACCCCACCCCCAGGGAGAACCCATTTCCCAAATTTGGCGGCGTTCGGCGTTCATCTTTTTTTTTTTCTGGGGACATTACCACACCATCTGACTTAATTCCTGCTAGCTAGCCTGACGTCACCGGACCACGTGATTAGAGTAAGAAAGTCATTATCGATTCAAGTTCCCCACTAATTCAATAAAACGGCCACAAATAAATTGCCACGAAGTGTCGCTGGACTTAGCTCTAAATGCATGCATGTAATAGCGCTATGGTGAGTTCTAAATGCATGCACGTAATAGCGCTATGCTCAGTTCTAAATGCATGTAACAACGCTATGCTAATTTCTAAATGCATGCACGTAATAGCGCTATGCTCAGTTCTAAATGCATGCAAGTAATAGCGCTATGGTGAGTTCTAAATGTGTGACCGGCATAGTTTTACTTAAATATTCATTGATGTGTTAACAATGGTCAGAGCACACTAACCAATATTAAACATTACCATAGCTTTAATGTAACATGTACAAGAAATCAATATAACGGGAACTATAACATTTATAAGACATCAATATAACGGGAGCTGTAACATTTATAAGACATCAATATAACGGGAACTATAACATTTATAAGACATCAATATAACATGTTATGTGAATAAGACATACCTAAAACTGGAGCTCTAATGTGCATAAAACAGCCTATAACATGAGCTCTAATATGCATGAAACAGCCTATAACATGAGCTCTAATATGCATGAAACAGCCTATAACATGAGCTCTAATATGCATGAAACAGCCTATAATATGAGCTCTAATATGCATAAAACAGCCTATAACATGAGCTCTAATATGCATGAAACAGCCTATAACATGAGCTCTGATATGCATGAAACAGCCTATAACATGAGCTCTAATATGCATGAAACAGCCTATAACATGAGCTCTAATGTGCATAAAACAGCCTATAACATGAGCTGTAATGTGTATAAGACACCCCACAACGGGGGCGCTAATGTGTAAGACACCCCTGCATCCCAAGATTAAGAGATAAAAGACAATGGGCAGGTCACCCCGGCGTCCCCCAAGCTGCTCATTCCCTGCCCCTGCAGGCGGCGGCTCGTTTAGCTTGATCTGTGGCGCATCGGCTCATTCGGAGCCGCAAATTGAATCATTTCCTCGTGATATATCTGCCAGATAAGTCGATTTACTGAGCAGAGGCCCGCAGGAGATCTACTTTTTCTCTGGCGGACTTTGGTGGCGGAGGAATATAAATGGTCTACCGCGGAGAAATCTGGCGGTGAAATTGGCCGGCTTAACAAGTTCTCACACTGTGGATTGTGGTCCCAAAGTGGTCTCAGGTGGTCTCATGGTCCCTTACATGGTCCCACTTCATAGCACAATGTCCAACTAACATAGTATCCAACTTTGTTTTTGGCAACACCGTACAATATTATTATAAAGCATATTGTTGGTTTGAACATACAACATAAAAGACTTTCTCGTGTCATACAAGACTTCCTCTTGTCATACAACATTACAAGACTTCCTCTATACAACATTACAAGACTTTCTCTTGTCATACAACATTACAAGACTTTCTCTTGTCATACAACATTACAAGACTTTCTCTTGTCATACAACATTGCAAGACTTTCTCGTCTCATACAATACTTTCTCTTGTCATACAACATTACCAGACTTCCTCATGCCATACAACATTACAAGACTTCCTCTTGTCATACAACTTTACAAGACTTCCTCTTGTCATACAACATTACAATATTTCCTCTTGTCATACAACTTTACAAGACTTCCTCTTGTCATACAACATTACAATATTTCCTCTTGTCATACAACTTTACAAGACTTCCTCTTGTCATACAACATTACAATATTTCCTCTTGTCATACAACTTTACAAGACTTCCTCTTGTCATACAACATTACAACCCCACCCCATGACCACCATTTTCTTCACGTCTCCCCTACCCCCGCCTTGACGATTATCTCCCTTCCTTGGTCAATCTCCCCCCCCCTCTCAAAGATCACGTCTGCAGCGCCACCCCATCAAATTTCTGCAGCGACTAATGTGATGAAATCTCATTGACGCCCCGACTTGGTTTAGTCTCGACGTCCCCACTATTTACCTAGCCCCCACACACCACACGCACACACAAACTGACTAACTTTCTATCGTCATCACTCCCCCCCCCCCACCATTGTTTGCCCCCCTTCCCCCCAGTCTGTCAATCCGACGATGCATACGCCAATCACCGTGTGCAGGGTGGCTGACTGGAGGGTTAAATCTGTCTATCAGTTTGTCTGTTTCTCTGTCAATCTGTCATGTTAGCTCTGATATTTTTTCTCCCCTACGATGCTTTAATCATTTTGGTAAAAAAAAAAACATTTTTACACACACACACTCACACAAATGTTAATGCGTTATGATGAAGTGAGGGAGGAATACGGTAATGAAACCATAATTTGTTGTTGCGCTGTTCAAGGGACCAGTTTCGTAAGGGCGCCTACTCTAACTAAACAATCTCAAATCAAATTAAATAAACCGGGAGTGACCTCCCCTAAACTTTCTCGAATATTCTATTACAACACTACGTGGGATGGCAACTCGGAATATAGACATGATTTTTGTTTACTTAAACTTTTAAAAATAGAATAAAATCTAGTAGAAAAAAAACATTGCGCACCAAGTGAACGCCAAAGCAAAAAGCGCATAATAGTGCGCAATATTATTAGTTCTTTATAAATTTATATGCGTTTTTTGAGAAATCGGAAATAGCGTAAATTAGTACTTCCTGTCAACGGAAATTACTCAAAATTTGATAGAAGGTAGAGAATTAGATCTTTTACTTACATGTGAAATTTCATTTATCTATCTAAAATAGTACTCAAGTTATAGGCTTTTAAAAAATTCAAAGTAGACAAAGTACCACTTCCGGTTGTCGGAAATCGCTCAAAAGTTGATACGGATCTACGATTTTGATAAAATACCTATTTATGAAATTTTATCAACATAGCTGTAACGGTACTCAAGTAATCGTGTTTACACACAGACAGACAGACACACAGACAGACACACAGACATACGGACAAGATTGCAAAATTATGTTTTTCCGTATCAGTGAGGTGTAAAACGTCGAGATTTGTAAAAATCTCGATTTTTTTTTTTGCACGATTACAATACTTTCTCTATACTTCGTATATACGAGAAAGTAAAAACCAAAAATAATAATTAAACCGGGAGTGATCTCCCCTAAACTTTCTCGAACATTCTTATATAAAATAACAGGGGATGGGAACTCGGGCTATAGACATGATTTTTAATCCATTTTAAATACTTAAAGTTTTAAAAATAGAATAAAATCTCGTAGACAAATTAATTGCACACCAAGTGAACGCCAAATAAAAAAGCGCATAATAGTGCGCAATATTATTAGTACTTCTAAAATTTACATTAGTTTTTTGAGAAATCGAAAGTAGCGTAAATTACTACTTCCAGTCAACGGAAATTACTCAAAAATTTAACAGAAGGTAGAGAATTAGATCTTTTACTTACATGTGAAATTTCATGTATCTATCTGAAATAGTACTCAAGTTATAGGCTTTTGAAAAATTCAAAGTAGGAAAAGTACCACTTCCGGTTATCGAAAATCGCTCAAAACGGATCTACGATTTTGATAAAATACTTATATATGAAATTTCATCAACCTAGCTGTAACGGTACTCAAGTAATCGTGTTTACACACGGACACACAGACACACACACACACACACACACACACAGACATACGGACAAGATTGCAAAATTATGTTTTTCCGTATCAGTGAGGTGTAAAACGTCGAGATTTGTAAAAATCTCGATTTTTTTTTTTTGCACGATTACAATACTTTCTCTATACTTCGTATATACGAGAAAGTAAAAAAACACACATTTTCTTCCTCGTTTTATAAAACAATACAAATATAGAATCTAATAGTAGAAATTAATTCTGTGTATAGAATATTGGTATTGTTATCCTATAACAATAAAGAGATTCTAAAAACTCACTTAAAAGTACGTTTCTAGAATTTAACATTTATACTATCCCAAACCAAATCCTCAACAAAAAAAAAATGACAATTGTTGCCTGAAGTCGAAGAAAAAACTGTTCTTAATTGGTCTACGTATTCATTTTGTTATGTAAAACAACATCTTCGGCAGATTCACAATACGGCCTGTTGATAGGTTTCAATTTTTCAACCATTTCAGTATGCAAGTTGTTAGAGGAAAAAAAAATATTCAACTTATAACTTTTAAGAATCGGCAATGATTTTTTTTTGCCGTTAAAAAAAATAAATTACACTTCGCTTCTTTATCGAAAAACAACAACAACAATAGAACAATACAATAACGACGAATTGAAACAAATTAAATTTTTGTTTTCTAAAAAAAAAGCAACACGTTATTTTTAAAATATTTTTTTTTACCCACAAACCCCCAGCAAACCAGCGAGTGTAGAGATCCGGTCAGGATTTGACAGATCTGACACATTCTCCCTCATCACGTGACCATCTGCCGCTACACAGACACGACATCACGCGCATGTAGTACTCACGAGTTACGGCGGTTGAAAATGTGGAATCAACCTCGTGTCCCACGCACAACGAAACAATCATAATCGTTTTGAGAAAATACAGCACCGCTTGTAAATAATGTGTAGGCTAAATAGGAAAATTGACACAAGGGTTGATGTGGTAAACCACATGTAGTTAGGATTAAAATTGGGTTCGGTTTTTCATATTTAGATTTAAGGTTTGACTATAGTTATAGTTAAAATTTTGGTTACGTTAGAATTATATTTTTTGACTGTATTAAGAAGTGATTCGGTTTAGGTTTAGAGTTAAGGCTTGAGTTTCGACTAAATGAAATGTTACGATAAGTTTATACCCAGGGATTTACCCCTCTACGTGCAGGTTAAAGCTATAGTCAGAGTTAAGTCTAAATTTTGTTTTAAACATTAATGTCTAATTTTAAAAACGAGTGTTTCCGCATGCCTTGGTGTAGTCGCACTTCTACTTTCCTGCTTATAAAGGCTGCTCTAATTATAACACAAGATTTGTCAGGTGTGTGGCAGTAGATTAAACAAGTTGTATAAGACATGTAACAATCAATTAAAATTCCCCGCGACACAATTTAAAAATAAAAAATACAAACTTTAATTGACAAGAAGATTCAAATTATTTTTTCCCAAAATAAAAATTAAAAAAACCCCACCTCTCCACATGGAAACTCGTGGCAAATCAAACTAACCAATCAACAGCGGGCTTTTGTTATTTTGTCCAGATTTTTTACTGTCGTGATGTCCCGGAGCTAGCATTAAGTTTTAGAAAATTTGTTCACGAATAAACAGCGTTTCAAAGAAATCGAACTTTGTAATTTTTTTTTTAAAGTTTGAGTAAGGGAACTGTGGACCGTAACTGTCTCGTATATTGGTGCCTCTAGGCCAGTTGTCGAGCTCTTCAGATAAGTACAAAGGGGTGGAGACTTCTTGAGAAACTGTTGATCTGGGGTGGGGGGGGGGGAGGGGGGGGGGTAGTTAATCGGCCTGCCGACTCCAACAGCTCAATTGGCCTATAAACTGTTGGCCATGTCTAGATAAAGTTGGCCATGTCTAGATATAATTGTCCATGTCTAGATACAGTTGGCCATGTCTAGATACAGTTGGCCCTGTCTAGATACAGTTGGCCATGTCTAGATACAGTTGGCCATGTCTAGATGCAGTTGGCCATGTCTAGATATAGTTGGCCATGTCTAGATACAGTTGGCCATGTCTAGATACAGTTGGCCATGTCTAGATACACTTGGCCATATCTAGATACAGTTGGCCCCCGCCCTCCCCGCGCCCCGCTGGTACGCCCCCCCCTCCCCCATCACGTGACATCTAAACCGATGATTTGTTTTTGACATTCTTAACTGCTCACCCACGACGTGGCAGTCCTTCATGCCCCCTTCCCCCCCCTTCCCCCACCCCCACCCCCGCGGGCCCGTCACATCACCGGAAGTATTGGGAAGCTTCTGTCACAGTCGCCTGAGTTAAAGCAAGGAGAAGGAAGAGAAAGAAAAGAAAATTGAAACACATGCGGCACCCAGGGGTCAGGCTGTGACGTCACAGCTGAGCCAGATCTGGGGGGGGGGGGGGGAGCTGCACGTCAACATGCAGGCACCAACTTAAAGACGGAACCAGTGTTTGTTTAAAAGGAAAGAGGAAAAAAAAACGTCTTTAACTAGCGGGCATTAAAAACATGGAGTGAGGAAGGAAGGGAGGGGGGTGAGAGGGGGGAGTGGACAAGTTGAGTATAAAAGCGTAATGACTTTCAGTATGTCGCAGCCATCTTGGATGACCGGATGTTGTGCTTAAACATAACGCAAGAGTCTTGTCGTCATACCTGCTCATTGTTGTCTAAGTTGTGCTCACACATAACGCAAGAGTCTTGTCGTCATACCTGCTCATTGTTGTCTAAGTTGTGCTCACACATAACGCAAGAGTCTTGTCGTCATACCTGCTCATTGTTGTCTAAGTTGTGCTCACACATAACGCAAGAGTCTTGTCGTCATACCTGCTCATTGTTGTCTAAGTTGTGCTCACACATAACGCAAGAGTCTTGTCGTCATACCTGCTCATTGTTGTCTAAGTCGTGCTCACACATAACGCAAGAGTCTTGTTGTCATACCTGCTCATTGTTGTCTAAGTTGTGCTCACACATAACGCAAGAGTCTTGTCGTCGTCATACCTGCTCATTGTTGTCTAAGTTGTGCTCACACATAACGCAAGAGTCTTGTTGTCATACCTGCTCATTGTTGTCTAAGTTGTGCTCACACATAACGCAAGAGTCTTGTCGTCATACCTGCTCATTGTTGTCTAAGTCGTGCTCACACATAACGCAAGAGTCTTGTTGTCATACCTGCTCATTGTTGTCTAAGTTGTGCTCACACATAACGCAAGAGTCTTGTCGTCGTCATACCTGCTCATTGTTGTCTAAGTTGTGCTCACACATAACGCAAGAGTCTTGTTGTCATACCTGCTCATTGTTGTCTAAGTTGTGCTCACACATAACGCAAGAGTCTTGTCGTCGTCATACCTGCTCATTGTTGTCTAAGTTGTGCTCACACATAACGCAAGAGTCTTCTCGTCATACCTGCTCATTGTTGTCTAAGTTGTGCTCACACATAACGCAAGAGTCTTCTCGTCATACCTGCTCATTGTTGTCTAAGTCGTGCTCACACATAACGCAAGAGTCTTGTCGTCATACCTGCTCATTGTTGTCTAAGTTGTGCTCACACATAACGCAAGAGTCTTGTCGTCGTCATACCTGCTCATTGTTGTCTAAGTTGTGCTCACACATAACGCAAGAGTCTTCTCGTCATACCTGCTCATTGTTGTCTAAGTTGTGCTCACACATAACGCAAGAGTCTTCTCGTCATACCTGCTCATTGTTGTCTAAGTCGTGCTCACACATAACGCAAGAGTCTTGTCGTCATACCTGCTCATTGTTGTCTAAGTTGTGCTCACACATAACGCAAGAGTCTTGTCGTCATACCTGCTCATTGTTGTCTGCTTTTTAAAAAATAAAAAAATCTGCTTCCTTTAGAAAGATGGTTTTAAACAGTGGGAGATGTCTGCATACGTGTGTTTGTGTGTGTGTGTGCGTGTGTGTGTGTGTGTGTGTGTGTGTAGAACTGTGTGGTGCATTGTGAATGAATGTGAGTGTGGTGTAGTGTATAAGCCTATATGTATAGAAATACACATGTAGGCAACTTCGTGTAAACACAAGGAAATGAACTGTAATCGTGTTTGCATATCGAGAAAACAGTGACTTAAATCATATACGCAGTTTTAGTATAGGCTCGTATATATATATATATATATATATATATATATATATATATATATATATATATATATATATATATATATATATATATATATATATACATACATATATACACAATGAAGTCTTGCACAGACTTTCGTGTATACACCTTACCCACACACAGACTACTGTGTACACCATTGTTTTATATAGACTTTCTTATATACAGTGGTATCGTACACAGACTTTCATATACACACTGGCGTTCTACACAGGCTTTTGTGTACAAACCTAAGCCACACATAGACTACTGTGTACACCGTAGTTCTATACAAAGTTACATATACACACTGATGTCTTACACAGACTAATATACACTGTGATGTCTTACACAGACTTTCATATACATACTGACGTTTTCCACGGACGTGTGTGTGTACACGCTAAAAATCTTGTACAACCAACAGCCCTCTTTATCTCACCCCAGTAATTTTTTGACAGAATCAGACGACAAACATTGTATGGTGACGGCGGCATAGTCATCCCTGCACAACAAAGTACCGTAAGGGCGCGGAGAAGGGGGGGGGGGGCTCCACTGTGAATTGGGGGGGGGGAGAAGAAAAGAGGTCAGGGCCGGCATCACACACGTCTGCACATGCGTGGCTGCTGGAACTCACACACAAAAAAACATGCATGCACGTCCATAAAACCAATACCATGTTCTCATTAGCATATTCATCCCCACCTAATCGTATACGCCGATGCCTGCTCACAGGGCGAACCCTTACATAAACATTCAAGTCCCACTGCAGTTTATGCACGCGCATATTTATACTGACCGATCAAAATGTACACTTCACATATAGATTGACCAATCCTATTAAGTCGCGTTGCGCATGTGATATTATGTGCATAAAAAAAAGCACGACCGATACATATATTAAAAATATTTCTGCGTGGGATACAAGATAACATACAGAGCGCAGGGCTAAGCTGAATGTTAACATTCTTTGTACTAGAACAACATGCAAGGTACAGATGATAACAACAGTATCAACATACAATTAAACTGACCATACACAAATCAACACACAACTAAACTGAAAACACAAATCAACACACAACTAAACTAACCACACGCATATTAACACATAACAAAACTGACCACACACCTATCAACACAAAACTAAACTGACCACACACATATCAACACACAACTAAACTGACCACAGATATATCAACACACAACTAAACTGACCACACACATATCAAAACACAACAAAACTGACCATACACATATCAACACACAACTTAAATGACAAAAAGCATATCAACACACAACTAAACTGACCACACATATATCAGCACACAACAATACTGACCACATCCTTTAAACACGTCACAACTAACCACATCTATATCAACTAACAACTAACTGACCACATCCATATCAAAACAGCACAACACAACTAACCATACTCATTTAAACGCAACACAACTGACCCCTTCCTTTACAAACACAACACAGCTGACCACCTCCACACACACACTCAGCACACTAAACAACTGACCATCCATATATTCTACACCCAACCCTCCAACACATCAACACACCAACTAACAACAACACACCACCACCACCACTCATCCATCCCCCAACCCCATGCATCCCCCCCCCCACCACCCACATGCAGCAAATCCTGGCCATTACAGTAACGTGGCGGTGACCTAATTTGATAGCATAGGGTCGATCGATCCCGCTGACGCAATCAACAACTGCACGTCTAAAAACGACTATGTCAAGCCAGGCTTTTAGCCCCGGCCGGTGCCTTTATGGCAACCAGCGCTTCCTCTATTGTCTTCCTCGCTCCATTGTCACGTGGAACGTGGTCCATGCCACGTCATTGTCACGCCGGTTCCCCACCTCGGTACCGAGTACTCACTCCAACACAATCAGGAAGAAAGTCAAATCTTTTATCTCACTGCGCGTGGTTATCGGTTTAAAAACCGATCAATTTCTTCGAGCACAATGTTGGTGCTTCTTCTTCTACCGCTAGGAACAAGGGGAAAGAATTTATTACACTCACCGATGTGTACATCAGTAATTTTGGCAGGGGAGGGAATGAAGAACCAAGGGAGGTAATTACGATTTTAAAAAAATGTATAGCTTGCTGCAGTGGTTGCAGTTCAAACTGACGGAAAAGGGGTCAATGACCCTAGTGGAACCGATTACACAAGACTTGTGTGTGTGTGTGAAGGGTAGGAGAAAGGTCATAGTTTTAGGATGGGGTGAGGTGGGGGGGGGGGTACAAAATCTGATATATTATCTCCAGTGACTATACATTTGTTTCCCACGTAGCTAGTGACAGTCATGAGAATGTATTATTTATAAATGAAGTTTATAAGAAAAAATAATGTGCTCCTCGAAAGAAACAATTGAAGTTTTTTTCATCTTTTCATTCATGCGACGTACCGCAACATTCCCACACAATGTTAATATGTTTTACACTACTCTACTAATGATTATTCTGCAATAACCACTTGGTTTTTCTGCTATATGTAACTAGTTGGTTTTCACATATACTAAATAGGTGAATGAGTTTTCCTACAATATTGATAGAATATTTTCTACCAATATGTTCGCTTATGCCGTACCTATGAACCCCCCCCCCCCCTCCCATAGATCCCTCTGTAGATACATAAAGGTTGAGCGGGGGGTGCAAATCAAAAGTTTGAGGGGGGGGGTGCAAATCAAAAGTTTGAGGGGGGGGGGGTGCAAATCAAAAGTTTGAGGGGGTGCAAATCAAAAGTTTAAGGGGGGGTGCAAATCAAAAGTTTGAGGGGGGTGCAAATCAAAAGTTTGAGGGGGGGGAGGGGTGTAAATCAAAAGTTTGAGAGGGGTGCAAATCAAAAGTTTGAGGGGGGGGGGGTGCAAATCAAAAGTTTGAGGGGGGTGCATATTAAAAAGTTTGTCCTCGGGGGCTGGGGAGGGGACGCTACGCCTCTGATATATACATTTATAATGCGGGAAAAAATTTGAACCCCCCCCCCCCTGAGACGATAATAAGTCACCGGCTCAGTTACAAAGTCTGCTTGGTATCCCCTAAATACACAACCCCCCCCCCCCTCCATCTCAACACCCCCCCCCCCCCCCCTCACGTACCAACCCACATTGTAAACTAACCTGAAGATCATATCTAATCGAATCCATTTTTTCCCCATCACTAATCTCATCACCAATACTTGACTCCCCCGACCTCAACAGATCCAACACAATTGAACGATCACCAGTAATTAGATCAATACCCTCCTATTAGTATCGAGCTCAACAACCCGTACCTAATCCGCGTGAGTATCGCCCCGGTAGTGGTGGCAGATCTATTCATCGCCCGTCACGGTTAGATCTTCACTTTCCTCGCATGACTGACTCCATTCAACTACCTGATCAAAGATGTTTTCACCTGTCCTTGAAGCAGATAATTCACCTGTAATTACTCCTGCTTTTAGTATTGATTTAACAGCTCCCCCCCCCCCAACCACTTATATATTTTTTAAGCCAAAAAAAAAATAAAATTCAATGCCCGTGTCATATGCACTATTACCTGCACTGTTATATTCTTTCAATTCTAAATTGACAGGAGAGAAAAGTATTAAAAACATAATAGGGTTTAGAGAAGAGATGGGGGATGGGCGGGATGGGTTGCTAATGCCTATAAAGGGGGGGGGGGGATAATTAATGAAGGCCAATGTTTTTTTAAAAAAAGGGAACTTTAGCAGAAATTAATTCAAAACGTCTTCGTATTCAAACAAAACAATAACATCAACGACCAATAAATTAAGTTAATAAACATTTTTTAAAACAATATATCTTAATTTCGCCAACAATAGAATTGATAGATCTAAATTTTCTAATCACTGATTATAAATTTTTTCCTATTAATTTTGTGAAATGTTATTTTTAATAATACTAAAACATATGACTTCTATATTTATAAACAGTAAAAAAATTGAAAAAAAAAACTCGTAAAAATAATTGTATTATTTTCATTATTATTCACTGAGGCTATAAAATACAAACGCATAGAACGACAACTCTTATTTGCACAACGGAGTTAATTCCCTTCGCCATGTTTAATTATCAAAGCTGGAAGAGTAAACAAATATTTTGATTGGTTGTTTTCCACAATCGAGTAATTCTTATCCAGCCGGCTGGAGGACGATATACTTCACCGTAGCTGTTCTCGTGAAGTGCCGCGCGATCAACGAGACTTTACGAGAGGGGGGGTAATCTCTTCAGTAAATACTATTGTGTACGTATTTTATTACCCAGAATGCACTAAAGTAGGTCAGAGGTTGTGCGCATGTTCTCTTAGTCACTCAATGCCAACAAGGGGGGGGGGGGGGGGGGGGGGGGGGGGAAGGACACCTAACAAAGAACTAATCCTTAATCATTTTCCCCACCCCCTTACATTCACTCTTTCATTTGGAAGTGCTTATCCCCCCCCCCTACCCCACCCATCCTCTAGTATGCTGATCCCCTGAAAGCAAGTCAACCGAAGTGTCACAAAGAAGACTCTCATTCACCCCGTGCAAGGGGACTTAAAGTGAAAGAGATCTACGTTATCTTGCACGTCTGCCATCCTCCCCTCTCCCCTCACTCTCTCCCCTCCTCCCCTTTAACTCACACACGAAAAAAAATCGTCTCAAATTTCGCACAAACTCATACACACAACCAACCGGCTAATAAAAAAAATAATAGTAAAAACCATTTAATGCGCATAACTCACCCCCTCCCCCTTCTCTCCCCCCAAAACCCGATACTAATTCCCTCCCCCACCCACCCCCACAGCCACCCTCACAGCGACCCTCAGAGCGCCCCACTACTCGTTAATAATGCAGCTGCTATTATTTTGTGTTGCATAATTAGCCCAGGACAATATCGACTACCGAGAAACGGGCGATACACAACCTCGGAGATAGCACGTTGTCAGTTTGGTCATCAGCCACCAACTCGATGTGCCGTTCCGGCCAGGCGTTGCTCCGGCACAAGAGTGCTTTAGTTTTCGATAACACTGATTCCAGCAACCGAAAACAGAATTCACATTAATTAACCTAGTAATTTATTGATAACCCACTGCGTTTGTTATGAAACTCGATCTATCGCATTGTTTAATTTATTCACGTAATTTTATATTCACTGACATTAACCCACATATATATTGTTAATTTAATTTAACAATCAATAAGCATAACAATCATCTGTTTGTCTTCATATTCATCAAAGAAGTGATACGAGATTTTAGCACTCGAGTTTATTGTTATCTTGTTTTCTTAAATATGACGATACGGTGGACCGCACACTGCCCGTGAAAATAGACAAAAATATCTGTTTAACCAGTCAACTAAGTTAAATCATGGTCCATCTAAATCTCACAGCGTTCTTAATTTAAGTAAAAAAAATAATAAACACCCACTTCGTTAAAATAAAACAAAAAGCGTTTATTATTTTTAAAAAAGTTAGATAAGTTTTTGAGTTGCCTGGAAATACTTTGTCAACTCTTATAAAAGAACATTTCTTCTTGAAATTGTTCACTTTTTCTTATTAAATAACAATTTCAATTTTATTCAATTTTCTTTTGTTTACTAGTTGTTTTTTTTTAATGATGACTTTACTCTGACTTTTCACAAACGTCACAATACAAAAGTGAAAAAAAAAGAACAGTCTCCAACAAAGAATTAAAACAGTTTTCACCAATTACATAGCAAACCAATTTCACAAAATCAGATATACTGCATTTTTATTTTACTTGCTGGTTGAAGATTGTATTTGCTTCGCCGTAAGCAAATATAAAAATAAAACGACATAAAACGAGATAATTTTTTTGAATTATTTCATATTTATTGTGGCTGTATTCTAAGCGGAAAATTATAGAGCATTCTCTCAAAAATTTGTAAGAACAATTTTTTAGGCGAAGCTGAATTGCGATTACTATTTTTTTCTTAATATTTAAAACAGCATAACTGGAGTTGTTTATGCAGAAAGACAACGTTAAATTGTTTTTAAAGCCAAAAATTGTAAAGTTTCTTTAACTAGTTTTATAAAAGACTATCAGAAAAAATATAGTTTACTATCCAATACTTTAGTTTTACTATATACTAGACAGCCAAGCTTCTCGTTAACGCTTTATTTTATTTATTTATTTATTTTTATTTAAATAAAGGCGAAAACACAAACAGCAGTATCACCCCCCCCCCCCCTCCCACATCAGCAGCCTACACCATTCCCGTGCGTATGTTCATCTCCATATAAATAATACTTTGCTTGACCTAAATCCGCGCGTGACGATCATGCGCAGAACACTTAAACCGGAAACAGAGGTTTGACCTTGAAGTGTCATTAGAACATGAACTGTGGGAGACATTTGCAATCATCTTCGGCACTCGCGCCAATCAAAAGCTTCGATTGTTTTCAATTTTTCTATTAAATGCAGTTCTTTTTTTTTTTTTAATCCCCCACCCCCTCACCCCCTTCCCCAGTGCCGCACTCGTGCAGACAAAGACCACACGAGTAACATTACCCATCATCTGCACGCTTTCTTTTTTCAAACTCGACCCAACTTTTTAAAAAAAAAAAATTGACTATAGTCACAGCCTCGTTTCTACTTTCTTTTCCCATGATTCCTGCACGCCGGCACGGGACGTGAGTACCACAAGAGCGCGCTGTTCCGGCACAGACGGACCCTAAACCTACTGCACAATTTTCTCCCCCGGGGGTGCATGGGTCCCCGTGCACGGGCAGACAGTTAATAATTACACGATATCCTTGCATGGTTTGAAGCGAGTCGTCTTTCTTTATCTCTCCTCTTCTGCCCCCACCCCCAGTACTTTTATAATGCCTGGTGGTATCTCCGTCCACGGAGAAGACATTACCCCCTGAAACCCGACCCCCCGCGCCAGCTGAAGGGCTTGTCAGATTTACGCTCGGGATGTTGTGTAGCCTACCTATCACGTCTCGCGCATTGGGTAGCGCCCGTCACCACACAGACACCATTATGTAAGAAATACCCCCGGGGTGGGGGAAAAAAAAGGGGGGGGGGGGGGCAACTTTTGTCAGTTATAGCAGTCAAGTTGGTGTTTTAAATCTCTTTAGAAAGTTCTTGAGGGTAATTCACGGGTTTCCCGTAGTTCACGGTGGTCCCGTGTATCAAGGGTTCCCGGAAAATCCATGTCTCACAACAATTCACATGTTATCCTAATCCGTAGGTTCCCGTAATTCATATTTTCCGAAATTCATAAGTTCCCGTAATTCACGGGTTCCAATAATTCATAGGTTCCAATAATTCATAGGTTCCAATAATTCATAGGTTCCCGAAATTCATAAGTTCCCGTAATTCATAAGTTCCCATAATTTATCCGGTTCCCATAATTTATAGGTTCCAATAATTCATAGGTTCCCGAAATTCATAAGTTCCAGTAATTCATAGGTTCCAATAATTCATAGGTTCCCGAAATTCATAATTTCCTCTAATTCTCGGGTTTCCATTTTACATCGATTACAGTAACTTTAGGGTTTCCTTGATTTAGCGGTTCCTATAGTTCATAGTTTGTCGATTCCAATAACTCATCAGTTCTGGGAACTAAAGTTCCCCCGTCTGCAGAGTTCCCACGTATTCCACTCAAACAAAGCTCACAACTTTTCACCGGACAATTAAAACACCAAATTACGGTAATTTTCTCAGGATAATTAAAACACCAAGTACGGTAACTTTTCTCTGGACAATTAAAACACCAAGTACGGTAACTTTTCCACTGGACAATTAAAACACCAAATACGGTAACTTTTCTCTAGATAATTAAAACACCAAATACGATAACTTTTCACCGGACAATTAAAACACAAAATACGGTAACTTTTCTCTAGATAATTAAAACACCAAATACGATAACTTTTCTCTAGATAATTAAAACACCAAATACGATAACTTTTCACTGGACAATTAAAACACCAAGTACGGTAACTTTTCTCTAGATAATTAAAACACCAAATACGATAACTTTTCACCGGACAATTAAAACACAAAATACGGTAACTTTTCACCGGACAAAATAAACACCAAATACGGTAACTTTTCTCTGGATAATTAAAACACCAAGTACGGTAACTTTTCACTGGACAATTAAAACACCAAATACGGTAACTTTTCACTGGACAATTAAAATATGCACGGTGCTATTTATTCAAACCAATCACATCCTTACCTATCCCAATTATTAAAACAATGAATTAAATTCACCTTTAACCTACGACCTTCCCAGCAGGATCCGAACACACACCAACACAATCCACCAACATAAGACATATTGAGACGAGAGCCATTAAATGAACACAAGACTTTAGTTACCCAGTTAACTTCCTGTATAGTTGACAGCAACTTAACATGAACACAATTTATGATCTCAAGTTAATGTTTAATGTTTATTTCATTTAGTTCTCTTCAAACTAACTCCGTCAGGTTAAACAGCTTACATTACATCGCCATCATCCACTCACAACACATCAAGCGCTTGTCTCTTAGCTTACATCACCATCATGTAAGACATCAAGCAGTGCGTCATTTACCTTACATTACCAAAAATTGTCGTGTATTGAAATACTAACTTTGTATTGTTTAAATATAGTAATATTTTTTCTTTAATAACAATATTATCCTATCAAACAACCCCACTGAAGGGTTTTTTGGGCAATAATGTTGCCTTCTTCATATCCCCCCTACCCTCCGCCCCCCCCCCCCACACACACACCCACTGTGACTCTTTTAAATATCTATCGACCAACATACACAAAATGTTGCCTTTGCTATGTTGATATCACTGTTCCGTTATGTGAGTGGGGACATGACCAAAAACTTGTGCTATGTTGATATCACTGTTCCGTTATGTGGGTGGGACATGACCAAAAACTTGTGCTATGTTGATATCACAGCCCCCGTTATGTGAGTGGGACATGACCAAAAACTTGTGCTATGTTGATATCACAGCCCCCGTTATGTGAGTGGGGACATGACCAAAAACTTGTGCTATGTTGATATCACAGCCCCCGTTATGTGAGTGGGGACATGACCAAAAACTTGTGCTATGTTGATATCACAGCCCCCGTTATGTGAGTGGGACATGACCAAAAACTTGTGCTATGTTGATATCACAGCCCCCGTTATGTGAGTGGGACATGACCAAAAACTTGTGCTATGTTGATATCACAGCCCCCGTTATGTGAGTGGGACATGACCAAAAACTTGTGCTATGTTGATATCACAGCCCCCGTTATGTGAGTGGGACATGACCAAAAAACTTGTGCTATGTTGATATCACAACCCCCGTTATGTGAGTGGACAGGACCAAAAAACTTGTGCTATGTTGATATCACAACCCCCGTTATGTGAGTGGGACATGACCAAAAACTTGTGCTATGTTGATATCACAACCCCCGTTATGTGAGTGGGACATGACCAAAAACTTGTGCTATGTTGATATCACAACCCCCGTTATGTGAGTGGGACATGACCAAAAACTTGTGCTATGTTGATATCACAACCCCCGTTATGTGAGTGGGACATGACCAAAAACTTGTGCTATGTTGATATCACAGCCCCCGTTATGTGAGTGGGACATGACCAAAAACTTGTGCTATGTTGATATCACAGCCCCCGTTATGTGAGTGGGACATGACCAAAAACTTGTGCTATGTTGATATCACAGCCCCCGTTATGTGAGTGGGACATGACCAAAAACTTGTGCTATGTTGATATCACAGCCCCCGTTATGTGAGTGGGACATGACCAAAAACTTGTGCTATGTTGATATCACAACCCCCGTTATGTGAGTGGACAGGACCAAAAACTTGTGCTATGTTGATATCACAACCCCCGTTATGTGAGTGGGACATGACCAAAAACTTGTGCTATGTTGATATCACAACCCCCGTTATGTGAGTGGGACATGACCAAAAACTTGTGCTATGTTGATATCACAACCCCCGTTATGTGGGTGGGACATGACCAAAAACTTGTGCTATGTTGATATCACAGCCCCCGTTATGTGAGTGGGACATGACCAAAAACTTGTGCTATGTTGATATCACAACCCCCGTTATGTGAGTGGACAGGACCAAAAACTTGTGCTATGTTGATATCACAGCCCCCGTTATGTGAGTGGGACATGACCAAAAACTTGTGCTATGTTGATATCACAACCCCCGTTATGTGAGTGGGACATGACCAAAAACGTGTGCTATGTTGATATCACAACCCCCGTTATGTGAGTGGGACATGACCAAAAACGTGTGCTATGTTGATATCACATCCCCCGTTATGTGAGTGGGACATGACCAAAAACTTGTGCTATGTTGATATCACAACCCCCGTTATGTGGGTGGGACATGACCAAAAACTTGTGCTATGTTGATATCACAGCCCCCGTTATGTGAGTGGGACATGACCAAAAACTTGTGCTATGTTGATATCACAACCCCCGTTATGTGAGTGGACAGGACCAAAAACTTGTGCTATGTTGATATCACAGCCCCCGTTATGTGAGTGGGACATGACCAAAAACTTGTGCTATGTTGATATCACAACCCCCGTTATGTGAGTGGGACATGACCAAAAACTTGTGCTATGTTGATATCACAACCCCCGTTATGTGAGTGGGACATGACCAAAAACTTGTGCTATGTTGATATCACAACCCCCGTTATGTGAGTGGGACATGACCAAAAACTTGTGCTATGTTGATATCACATCCCCCGTTATGTGAGTGGGACATGACCAAAAACGTGTGCTATGTTGATATCACAGCCCCCGTTATGTGAGTGGGACATGACCAAAAACTTGTGCTATGTTGATATCACAGCCCCCGTTATGTGAGTGGGACATGACCAAAAACTTGTGCTATGTTGATATCACAACCCCCGTTATGTGAGTGGGACATGACCAAAAACTTGTGCTATGTTGATATCACATCCCCCGTTATGTGAGTGGGACATGACCAAAAACTTGTGCTATGTTGATATCACATCCCCCGTTATGTGAGTGGACAGGACCAAAAACTTGTGCTATGTTGATATCACAACCCCCGTTATGTGAGTGGGACATGACCAAAAACTTGTGCTATGTTGATATCACAGCCCCCGTTATGTGAGTGGGACATGACCAAAAACTTGTGCTATGTTGATATCACAGCCCCCGTTATGTGAGTGGACAGGACCAAAAACTTGTGCTATGTTGATATCACAACCCCCGTTATGTGAGTGGGACATGACCAAAAACTTGTGCTATGTTGATATCACATCCCCCGTTATGTGAGTGGGACATGACCAAAAACTTGTGCTATGTTGATATCACATCCCCCGTTATGTGAGTGGGACATGACCAAAAACTTGTGCTATGTTGATATCACATCCCCCGTTATGTGAGTGGGACATGACCAAAAACTTGTGCTATGTTGATTTCACAACCCCCGTTATGTGAGTGGGACATGACCAAAAACGTGTGCTATGTTGATATCACATCCCCCGTTATGTGAGTGGGACATGACCAAAAACGTGTGCTATGTTGATATCACAGCCCCCGTTATGTGAGTGGGACATGACCAAAAACTTGTGCTATGTTGATATCACAACCCCCGTTATGTGGGTGGGACATGACCAAAAACTTGTGCTATGTTGATATCACATCCCCCGTTATGTGGGTGGGACATGACCAAAAACTTGTGCTATGTTGATATCACAGCCCCCGTTATGTGAGTGGGACATGACCAAAAACTTGTGCTATGTTGATATCACAACCCCCGTTATGTGGGTGGGACATGACCAAAAACTTGTGCTATGTTGATATCACATCCCCCGTTATGTGGGTGGGACATGACCAAAAACTTATGCTATGTTGATATCACATCCCCCGTTATGTGGGTGGGACATGACCAAAAACTTGTGCTATGTTGATATCACATCCCCCGTTATGTGAGTGGGACATGACCAAAAACTTGTGCTATGTTGATATCACAACCCCCGTTATGTGAGTGGGACAGGACCAAAAACTTGTGCTATGTTGATATCACAACCCCCGTTATGTGAGTGGGACAGGACCAAAAACTTGTGCTATGTTGATATCACAACCCCCGTTATGTGAGTGGGACATGACCAAAAACTTGTGCTATGTTGATATCACAACCCCCGTTATGTGAGTGGGACATGACCAAAAACTTGTGCTATGTTGATATCACAACCCGAGTTATGTGAGTGGGACATGACCAAAAACTTGTGCTATGTTGATATCACAACCCCCGTTATGTGAGTGGACATGACCAAAAACTTGTGCTATGTTGATATCACAACCCCCGTTATGTGAGTGGGACATGACCAAAAACTTGTGCTATGTTGATATCACAACCCCCGTTATGTGAGTGGACAGGACCAAAAACTTGTGCTATGTTGATATCACAACCCCCGTTATGTGAGTGGACAGGACCAAAAACTTGTGCTATGTTGATATCACAACCCCCGTTATGTGAGTGGGACAGGACCAAAAACTCGAGGCCTGACGAGCGAGCTTGAACGAGCGGTCACACACGCTACGGGGAATGACATTTAAGTTTTACATAAAGCAAGACACTCCGTGAACAGACACGACTTTCGCCAGCGGCCCCGGGTATCGTTTTCTCGCCCCCCCCCCCCACCTCACCACCACCCTCCCGACCGTAAACAAGTAGGATGCAGGAGCGGTTGCTGCTGATTGACCTAAAAATATCGGGCCGTGTTGAGTCACGCGAGATCTATTACAGAACTAAAATGTATGTCAGGGGGGTGGGGGGGGGGGGGGGGGGGGGGGGGGTAGGGGGAGAAAAAAAAGCAATTGTGTTGAAATAGTATAGTCATGGCCCAAACCTCACTCCCCCCCCCATCACACCCCCCCCCCCCCCAAACGTTTCTTTATTTCAGTATTTTTTCTTTTTATTGTCACGAAATGAAAAGTTTCAAAATGTTCCCACGAGTACGGATCGCTGGGGCGCATAGGCCGAGACATACTAATAACAACTGTCGTGTTACTAATAATAGACCGGAGCAGTACAAAGTAAGCATAATCCGTCACCTGGTATTTTAAATATACGCGCGTCAAAAGTCGCAGAAGTCGTCGGGCGCTATTTTAGGAATTCTTAGGTTTCTTTTTTGTTGCTTAGTCGACCTGAAAAAATACGTAGCAACACTTAAACATTTTAAAATACAATTTTTATTAAGAACACGGTTAATTTCTCAATGAGCGAAGAAATTCAATAATAAAGAAACTTAAAAATGTAATGCTAAATTACAAAAACAAAACATCAAAAAAAAAAATAACAAAAAAACAAAAACAAAAAATAAATAAAATATTTTTCTCCCGTAAAACTATGCAGTAGTTTACTGTTAAAGCGCCTATATTAGTCGAATAATTAACAAACCAAAAAGAAAACGATAAAATAAACAAAACAAGCAAACACAATAAATCTTTGCGTGTTTACACAATTTCATCCAATTATCCAGCCATATATATCCCCTTCTTGTGTCTCCCCCCCCCCCCCCCATATACTCTCCCAGCCCAAATACTGTCAACCCACCCAGCCCTATTCCGCCCACTGTCACTATTACGTCCCTACCATCTAGACCTTTCTCCTTCTGTATTTACCCTCATCCTTGCTTCATCTCTCCTACCCCATGTAACCCCAGCCTCCCGTGCCGCTACCATTTGTGTTTATCTTTTCGTCTCCCGTGCTAACCCTAAAGTCTTAGCCGGTCCTGACGTCACGAACCTTCCAGAACACGACTTTGATCCGGCGTCCGACACCCGGGGGTCTCGCTGCATTGGTCACGTGCCCGGCCGCCTGGGACCATCCCCCCACCCTCCACCAACAAAGGACGGATATTTCGACTTTTTAACACCCGAACAAAAGGCACGTGATTGCTCTCCCTTGGCCGTAGTACCGAGGCTATTATCTCCCCGTAGTGTTGACGCAGGCACTCTCTGGTCCCCATCTGGAAGGGTTTTCACACTTGACAATAACTATCTCGTCCGACTTGATTTTTTTCCCCTCCACGATTCTCTCCCTTCTCGGTAATTACTGACGTAACAACACGCTCCAGCGGTCCGCAAGATGGCGTCGGGCAGCTGATTATAAAACAATAAATCAACAGTCATTTTAATAACCAAACTTCGACACACACACATACACACACGCACACACATACACGCACGTCTTCTACACACACAATAAATTAAAAAAATAAAACAGTTCCGATCACTCTTATTAATTTTTGAAACCAGAGTTACCTCCACTAGCATGACGTGTGAGTGTGACGACACTTCTATGAATAGACCGCAGCGGTGACCCGCCCCTGGGTACGACTGTCAAAACCCGCCGGTGAATGTTTCAATAGTAGGGCGGCGTGCGGCAACTGTAACCCACACACACACACCCACACACACACACACGCACACACACACACACACACACACACACATACACACACACACACACAACCTCTGACTGCTGAGGTATTCCTCAGGTACGGGTGGGGGGTGGGGGGCTGAGGGTGGGGGTGACAAAGACGATGAGTGCTGCTGTTTGTACGTGCATGGAATCAATGACGTGTAGGTGGTTGAGTGGTGGCGGGAACTCTGGTACTCACCTCACTTGATACGTCACACCTGCGACTGATGAGGTTAAAAAAATTATTTCTCTCCCAGGATATTCTTGTCATTTTCTAATTAATTACTTACACCTCAATGCATGGTCAGTTACTTGTTCTTTTATTTTTTTTTGTAATTGTAAGCGTGTGTAGTGTTTTGGTTATTAACGGTGGAAATTTTTCAGTTATATGCGTGTTGAATATTTAAATATTAAATATTCAAAATATTTAAATTTAATTTTTTTATTTTTAAAAAATTAATTTATTATTATTTTTTGTGATCGAACTGTTGAAAATTTCCAAATAATTGCGTCTAGTTTTTAGGTTATAAATGGTCGAAGTTCTCAAAGTATTGTGTAGTTTATTTATAATAAACAGTTAAACATTTTTTTAAATTATTGTGTAGTCTTTTGGTTTTACAAACGATCGCAATTTAAAATATTTATGTTTGTATTTTTAGCTTACGAAAAGCTAGAAGTGACATTTTATAAACGCATATAATTCAGGATTAAGGATACTCTTGTACTCTATGAACATTTCCATTGTGTACCGTTTTTGATCTTTTAAAAATATATTTGAAGCTCAGGATCTCTTAGATCTATAAATAAATTACGTGACTGCTAAGAGAATAGACAACAATGTGACGAGAGTAGAATCTAGTTCTATATAGTTTACTGCCGAAACATTTTTTTGTGTGTGGTTCAGATGGGGATAATTTAAAAAAAAACATAATTTGTTTTGTTCCTTTAAAATTATCAAATGAACGTTAAAAAGCACTTCATTATTTGGACCAGCCTGAATCTTGTGCACCTACATAGGTTAAGGTGTTAGTGTTAACATTTGCGTGTTTAAATGTCTCTTAATGTTTTAAAAGCTGTAGCCTTAAAAAAAAATCACATTATTTCAAAATAATAATAATAACGTTAATATTTCATTCCCCTAGACACGATAGTTCTACTTTAAAATTTGGTTGAACAAATTAGCACGTTGGCAGTCTTCAAAGCGTGTCGCCAATCTCCTTAGATCACCTACTAAGACTGGACTGTATAACCCATCCATTAACTGATGAGCCCTATCGGTTTCATTACGTGACTAAACTAGCTAAAACTCTTTAAAACAATTCTTTCACATCAAATCAATTTTTAAAATACGCCGTGTTACATCATAGCGTATATACAATCATTAAACACATTTAATTTTCATTTTTAAAGGTCTTATCTTTAATATTATTTTTAACTAAACATCATTGAATTATTGCTAACATTTGTTATAATGCGCGTAAATAACATGAAGCATAGTTTTAATTATCTTGCAATTTTATTTATGATTTCAGAAAAAAGGAAAGAAACTTTGAAGAATACCAATCAACTTGAAGACCACTCTTGTGATTACTGATGTGAGTTATCTTTCCTTGTTTTGTATTTGAAAAGGATCGTGTGTTTTTTTTTTAATTCTTACTTTGTTAATTAAAGAAAAATTCAATTTTAAAGTCTTAGCCTGCACAGCAAACAAGCTCGAAAACAAAACCGTTCTGATTGGTTGTTTAGTAACCACTGACGCCAGCCGCATTACCAATACTGACATAAGCCAGTGGTTTACAATCTCTGAACTCAGCCTTGCTATTTTAATGTTACTTTCATAACACAGGCCAAAGTTGGTATTGATAAGGTTGTTGTAAAACATTCATCAGATACCACTGTATATTTAGACAATGATTTATTTTAAAAAAAAATATTCTCGTTATCCTAGATCTAACCTTAAACTTTAACCAAAACTTTGTTTAGTAAACCTTATCAAGCAGCCGTTATAACCATCACATTAAAATGTGTTTGTTTATTAATTAAATAATAGATAAATAAACGAGTTCTAAAAATTCGTAATTTAAATTAAAATATGAAGGAAAAATATCTCGTAGAGTATTTTTACTTTGATTATTTTAACACATGTTCTTAATTAAGAAGTTGATTATAATTAGAATGAAGTGCATTTTTTACTAGCCGGGATTCACAATCGACAGTCTACAGTAGGTAGATGTGAACTGTAAAGTGGCCAGATTAATTTCTAGAGTCCTTCTAATTTATTGTTTTCATCAACTATTGGGATGCCATATGGATTTGGTCTCATAGTTATGTCATTACATCAGTACTGGATGTCATAGTTATGTCATCGCATCGTCAGTACTTGATGTCATAGTTATGTCATTACATCGGTACTTGATGTCATAGTTATGTCATCGCATCGATACTTGATGTCATAGTTATGTCATCGCATCAGTAATTGATGGCATAGCTATGTCATTACATGGGTACTTAATGTCATTCTGTTAACATCCCATCCACATAAGGTTGACATTGTAATGTCATTACATCACGTGACCATTGTATTTTTAACCCCTAGATTTAACTCATACTATTATCTAACTGAAGATTTGAAATGTAGAAATATTGTTTCACTATCTGCTTAGTTAAAATAGCTTAATCTATGTTGAACAAGCTCCTCTCAAAAACCTTCATTTACGTCTACTTAAAAAAAAATTATATTTAATTTTTTACTACTAGCATCATAGCTGCTATTAAATTTAATACAAACAATTTTATCTTCCAACGTTTACTTTTCATACCTAGTTTTTTTTTCTTGTTCTTCTCAAAACATTGTCACAAATTACTCCTCCCCCCCTCCCCCCACCGTAACTTATAAAAAATCTGTTTCCGCTTCCGATCCCCCCTCCCCTCTAAGTAACTGCAGTCGCGCCTGAATGTATGCAAATTGTCCCTCCTTGAGCGTGCATTACGACGCACTTTATTAAATAACGTTTGCGCCCACTAAAACGATGGTATGCAAATTTCTGACGCTCCCCCCTCGCCCGGGCCTCGTGTCGTGGTGAGTCTGATTTAATAAACCAGGGGGTACTTGTTCCGCCAGGGATGCGCGTTATGTAGACCTGTGGGGAGGGGGTGGGGGGTAGTGGGGTGTGGGGGGGGGGGACGCTCCGTGGGTCTCAACTCTTAGCAGGCTGGAAACATGTCAGCAAACATCTTGTCAGTCTGGGGGGGGGGGGGGGGGAAATTACCCAGGCTTCAATCAAGTGTGTGTGTGTGTGTGAGTGTGTGTGTGTGTATGAGGGAGCGAGAGAGAGAGTGTGTGTATGAGAGAGCCAGAGAGAGTGTGTGTGTGAGGGAGCGAGAGTGTGTGTGTGTGTGAGGGAGCGAGTGTGTCAGTGTGTATGAGGGAGCGAGAGTGTGTGTGTGTGTGTGAGGGAGCGAGAGAGTGTGTGTGTGAGGGAGCGAGAGAGAGTGTGTGTGTGTGTGAGGGAGCGAGAGAGTGTGTGTGTGTGTGTGTGAGGGAGCGAGAGTGTGTGTGTGTGTGTGTGAGGGAGCGAGAGTGTGTGTGTGTGTGTGAGGGAGCGAGAGTGTGTGTGTGTGTGTGAGGGAGCGAGAGTGTGTGTGTGTGTGTGTGAGGGATCGAGAGTGTGTGTGTGTATGAGACAGCGAGTGTGTCAGTGTTTGATATTATGGCGGAGGGCGGGATTTTTTTTAATGGCGAGATAATTTGACCTGTTTGCATGTTTTTCATGATTTATTAATATTGATCGAGTAAATTTTTAATATGAATTAATGTTGTCCGCTCACACGTTTTTATAATAAAATACGGTAGCCCGCCTTAGTGCTTGATAAACAAATACGGTAGCCAACCAAACCTTTTTAATAGAGGAATTAGGTAACCAGTCTAAATGATTCTCTAATGAAAATACAGACGCTCTATGATTGCTTAAATGTGATTTAGATCTCCATATTTTTTTAATACCAAATTGAAATGCTAAAATAAACACACTTATAACTGGATAAAACTTAGACTAAATAGTAGGATCCGCGATTGGTACTGCGATTGTGAAGAAAACATATAGTCAAGATACTTTCAATAGTATCATTATAAAGACTGCCATCACCGCGTTAGATAACATTTTGTGTTGCGAAGATTTTGAACAATGTAATATTTAGCTATTGTTAACTGAAGTAGTCAGTATGAAATTATAATTTCTTCTTATCATTAATACACATATTATTCTAGTAAACCAAAGTAACCTAAAAAAAAAGTATTTACACTTTGACTACCTGGGCGATCTTTGGTGGTTTATTGGAGTTCAAATCAAACATTACAGTAGCGGTGCCCCATGATTTAGACTTTATATGACAACATTTTTGTGGAAAATTTTCGATCTAGTCATGCTATTAAATCAACAAGCGCTCGACTAACCTAGAGTTTATTTTTTGGTGTATGATAAAAAAAAAGCTAGACTATGTAGCTGAAGGTATGACCGTAGGTTAAAACATCTGGACATTATGTTGACCACACTACCCTTACGTAGGCCTAGGCCGTGAAAACAGATCAACTCTACTTCACCTGCTCTATGGAGCATCTACTTTTGAAAGGTCACTTCCCTACTTTTTACTTTTAAGGTTATTAACCTTTACATTCTTATTATGAACACAAAGCAAGCTTTTAAATTTACCCTAAATTAAAAACAAACAAACCATAATTGCTTTAATTAGTTTAATGTACATGGTATCGGGAACTCATACACCAGTGACGTTGTACACACGTTTTTCCCTCTCACGGTAAACTTTATCAACTTTTTCAATACTAGCGTGCAGGTTGTAGAAAAAAAACGTCATTGACGTAGAGACATGCATTTACCAACATGCCTTCCATACACAAGGTAATCAACACATTTCTATCGCCTGCTCTAATTATTTACCTCGGTCCATTAACGCTCAAATGTCAAGGTTACGAAAGGCGGAAAAAAAAACACGTTGAATTACTACAAAGTTAAATTCATCGAGACCTCTGACCTTTGAAGATGTACCACGTGATCAATTATCAAACCAAATCGCCTTAATCAAAAATAGCGCGGAGAGCGGCCCGGTAAATCGGTTAAGCTTTTCAGCTGTGAGTGACGTCACCACCGGCCTGACTGACGAGCAGGGGTGTCGTGCTGTCATGTCACGTGCTGTCATGTGTCAGGGCATGTCATGTCAGGTCATGACACATCGTCTGTCACCCTTAAGGAAATATACGTGGGCACCTTTTTGTGGGTTCGAACGCTAAACAATGTGACGCGAACATTTATTGGGAGTTTTAATTGCCCACTGGTCGATTTTTAAAATCAATACAAATCAATCACTGGCAGACAGCGTGAGGTTGTCTCACCTGTCCAGGTTTGTATCCTTAACCCCCATGTTCAACAGGAAGTGCTACCTCTGACGTGATTTCACCAACCTGCTACCTTAAAACTATTATCTCTGTTGTATAATATTAGCACTCTCCAAATACGCTACGTCCCATGTAAGCAAGTAAAGTTCGGACCTCGTGGCAAAAGAGGCAGGTAAAGTAGAGTTCATCTGTTTTAATGACATCGTGTTATGAAGGGACAGTGTGGTCAGAACTAAGCTCAGCCGCCTTTGATTTCAACAACCAACGGAGCTGGGCAGACTCTACGGACTCGAGTCTGGGATTCAAACTCGAGATTTTCGGGTTGACAGTCGTGCGCTCTAGCCTCTAAAATGCTACCTCTGAAATACCACATCTGAGATACTGCCTCTAAAATGCTACCTCTGAAATACCACATCTGAGATACTGCCTCTAAAATGCTACCTCTGAAATACCACATCTGAGATACTGCCTTTTAAGTATTACATTTGAATAGCTACCTCTGAATTTCTACCTCTAGAAAAGCCTTAGTCAACTACCACACTATGTAGGTCACGGTGTTTAAGTTATCCACAAAGAAAACAAAAACCCAAATTCACCCACCTCTATTTGAATTGGAGATGCCACCAAGTGAATTAACCACCCCCTCCCACCTAACCCTCCTTCCCCCAACCCTCCTGAATTAAATCCTACTACTATTACTGCATCAATTACAGTTTTCCCCAGCCCTTTTATTCTACCCACAATGCACCATGTATTGATTACACAACAGTACCACCCCTTCCTATTTTAGAGTCACCACACTTTATATTCAGATAGGAGTGTGGGGAAGGGGTTAGAGGGGGTATGAAACAAAAGAATAAACGATTAGATAGCAAAATACACACACTGTACCGATAGGCTATAGTACAAGGGGATGAGAGTTAATTCCCTTTATTGTCTCCTGTTTTACTCTTTATGCTAATGGCGTAAAATAAAACACCAGTAAACCTAATTCACTCGTGCCGAAGAACAAGCCGTCCTTGTTCGTGGTTCAACGTAAAAAAAAAAAAAAAGAAGAAATTCTGTTAGTCAAGGGAAATAAGCTGGAAATTATTACCTCCCTTGTCACCAAAACAGAAGGATTTAACAAAACAAAGTTTTCGCACGTCTATCTACTCACATACCTGTTAGACTAAGGTAACAAGCGCGACAGATCTTTGATATGTCCATACCAATTTATTCATTGCGGAGTATAGTGAAACTGGAACTATCTACAAAAATGCGGCACATTAGCTTATATATATATATATATATATATATATATATATATATATATATATATATATATAAGCTAATGTGCCGCATTTTTGTAGATAGTTCCAGTTTCACTATATATATATATATATATGAGATCCACCATGTTTGTTTTTTAAGTTCTATTTTTAGACTGTGTTCTTGCTTATTTCATCCTTGTTATTTGAAAATGAAATCGAGAGATACATGTCAATCTGAGTTATGCCCCTTTACCCTGTCACCCACTATTACGTCACAAGGAGAGCGCAATCAGATGCATGCATGAAACGAAATTAAACCGAGTTCCTCTTCTCTGGGAGGAGGAGAGAGGGGCTGAGGACGACTCGAATGCATGAGGGGAGGAAGTCTAGAGGGTTGGGCGAGGTCGTGGTCGGATGGGTTGGAGGGTGGTTGGTCATCATCGGCAACTTTCTATTATTTTCCAATTTTTTGTTTAAATTTTACTTGTTATCTCCCTGCATGTCATATAGAATTATGCCCCCTTATTCAAGATTACCACTACGTCATTTAAAAAAAAATTCTGTCTTCCCTATTGTTTTATTCCCCCCTTCCTCTCTATCCACTTCCCTACGTTTACATGTGAAGAACGCATATCCCCTCACCCCCCCCCCCCCCCACTTTTCCTCCCTGGATTTTATGCCATCTTTATCTGAAAAACCACTGTCTGAAACCCACTCTCAGAAAACTCCTTCATTAACTCATCGGAGTCGCTTCCGTCGGTCGCCATTAGAATAAAACAGCATAATAACGTGACGTCACGAGCCGACCATTAAATTTAGAATTGACCTTTCAGCTGCAGAGAACCAACCAATAAATGACGGCCTTTTGCTTGTCATGTGACCGCACGCGGCGTTGTCAAATTGAGGCTGATTTTATTTTCCAGGCTAATTATTTGTTGATTCAATCACCCAACTTACTCAATTTTTTTTTTCCGGACATGCCGAAATCATTTTTATTTTATCATGTTTTGAAAAAAAAAATTTCAATCTTATCTCTTCCCTGTCTCCTTTCTCTATAATTTTCTTTCTCTTTCAATTACACGTCAATGTAGCCCTTGTCTTGCTGTTCTCTACATTAACATTCCCTTTTCTTCAGGTTTTTTTTTAATTACCATGTTCTGCCTCGCACATATTTTATCATCTATCATTTTTTTTTTCACAAACTTCATACAATTTTTTTTCACTACACTTTGTATGCCAGGTTTTTAAAAAATTGACTTTATACTAATAAATGTGTATCATAGTTAGTTATTATTTTCTAATAGCAAAATTAAAATTAAATTCTTGTGTTCTCTAATGATGCCTCGAAGTTCGAACCATACATTTTTTTGACAGTTATAGTTGTAACACATGTGTCTGTACCGATATCAAAAAATATTGATCATTATCAGAAGCTACTTTTGTAAAAAAATACTTGTTGAAAAAATTTTAGAGCATAACAAACTAAAATTCAATTCTTATGCTCTCCATTCTATCATTATAAATATATGATTTTTTTTTTTAACTTCGACCTCGTTTCAACGCTAAACCACATGCTTGATCATCTCTCCCCAAAATGTCCCTGGACCTTTCTCCATCCTGCAATTATGTAAGACCTTTCAGAAACTCCCCCTGGACCTTCCTTACCCTCCCCCCCCTCCTCCTGTTAGATCTTTCAAATTCAACAAGTACACCCCTTGTTCCATTTTTTAAAAAAAAGTCCCATCTTCTCTTTATTCCACGCACGTTTATCTCCCCTTATGTCCCCTTTTGCTCTTAATCTCCCCCATCATCCCTCAAAACCCCCACCCCAACTCCCCCCACCCCTCTCTAAATAATTTTAACTAAGCCACATGCGAAAGCACAGGCCCTGCTTACCTCACCCTGTCACATAGGACGCAGCGAGCAAGAAGCTTCTCCACAAAATTGCATGAAGTCAAATAAAAAAAAAAACTCGAAAAAAAAAAATATAAGAATATGGAAAAATGTTGCGGAAAACGAAATTACTTCTCCTCCACGTATGCATGCAGCAATTTAAGCTTCAAATTAAGTTTTGTCTTTACCTTCCAATATCTATCCGTTTGTTTGTTTGTCCGTGTGTCTATAGCACGCCCTTGCGTTTCGGGGATTATTTGATTTAGGCCCCACCCTGTCAGCGGGGCCAGGGGAATGTCGCGTTTCTTGCCGCTCGCACTTTTTAATCTACCCTGATCTTTCGTCGTGTGATTTCAATTTTCAAACTTTTTTTTATACAAAAGCTCGATAACACCACAGCTCTTATATACATACGTATATACATTTTTTATATTTAAAAAAAATTTCATTTGAATATGATTATACACTTTTTTTTAAAAGTTTTAAAGCGCATATAAATTTTCAGGTTAGCTCTTGTGGCAATGATTTTTAGCTCGTCACATTTTTAACTCTAGCTCTGACTTGAGTATTTTCGTAATCCTTAGCGAAACGTTAAAACTGACCTTTTAACCGTAAAGCAAACAACGACAACGGCCAAAACAAAACCTCTACACCACACCTCACTGCCCGACCGACCACTGAAACTACCCGTGCCATCCTCTGGCTCCTCGTCTGCTTTCATCTCCACCGTCGTCGTGAGTCGATAATATTCCCCGTCACGTATGACGCGCGCCGTCTGCTACACACTGGGACTGACCTGTGTCACGCTGACCGTTGTGATGCCGAAATAACTCATCGATCGATCTACACTGGCCAGGGACCAGAAAACATGCTCGCCAACTCACCATTACGCTGGGGCTAGCTCTGCGAGAAGAAGAAAAAAAAAATCTAGAAAAAAAAAACAACAACACAAACAAACATGGCGGAATATTTGTTTGACCATCGCATGGATTGGTCGGTACTGGGATAGTGTAATAACGAGCCAGGCCAAGGCCTTGTCGGAACGGCCAGTTAGGCGCAGTCGGTCATTGATTGTGTGAGATAATTGGCTGGACTAAAACATGGGCATGTCCAAGACAGGCGTGAGTACACACGTGTTGGGTGCGTCGGCCGTTAGCAGGCGCCTCATTGGGGGGGGGGGGGGGGAGGATTGCAGTCACATCATTCAAGGGGGGATTTAGGTCATGGTCAATATTCGTATTATAAATACAATTTTGAATCTATAATAAGAACTGTATACTATACATTGGGAACTGATCGTCCATAAGGGCAGTTGGGGTAGAAGTGGTCAATTTTGGGCGTCAGTAGAAAGGTGAAGTAGAGTTGTTTTATCCTTAGGTGAAGTAGAGTTGTTCTATCCTTAGGTGAAGTAGAGCTGGTCTATCTTTGGGTGAAGTTAAGTTGGTCTATCTTTAGGTGAAGTAGAGTTAGGTCTATCTTTAGGTAAAGAAAAGTTAGTCTATCCATAGGTGAAGTATAGTTGGTCTATAGTTAGGTGAAGTAGAGTTGGACTTTCCTTAGGTGAAGTAGAGTTGGTCTATCCTTAGAAGCCGTTTTTGTCCTCACCATCACCGTCCCCTCGAACTAATTTAATGTACACACACTAGTACTCCTTACAGACTCAACAGACAAGATTTGAAGATGGACTTATGCGTCAGACGCAATGAGTACTACCCCTCGACCACGAGGATGAGACTGGAATAGGGAAGTGGTAAACTTGTAAACACGCCATCCTTGTGCAACGGTCTGGTCAAGCACTAGAACACGAGCCTGCAAGCCTTAAAGATTCGAGTCAAATCCTAAGACACGTGTTAAGTACTGTGCTGAGCACTAGCCGATTTTTTTTATCCAGTCACACTCAACACTGTTATGCCTCGACAACACAAATATATAAACTCTACTTCATCTACTGTACTGATATTTCAGTTTATAAATCCAATACCCCCATCCCCCTTTTTTGACGCTGTACTCTGTTTCGAACCTACTATCTTTAACCTACCACAACATACAATAACCACTACCATAACGCATAACCCATCGCCATATCAAACGCACACAAACGCACACAAACCCACACAAACCCTTCATCTTTCCTATTCACCGACCACTACGCAACAGCTGATTTCTCCAAGCATCTCTGGGCATATTCTCCATATTTAATATCGTAGCACCGTTTGATTGGAATATTCTGCTCGCTAACAAACACAATCGCGCAGTGGCTGACCAGCGCGGAAGAAGTGGGGTGGGGGGGGGGGAGGATGGAGGGGGTGGGGCTTTGATGGGGGGTAGGGGGTTAAGAAAATCGGGCTCTGCTTGCGAAATTGATCGCTGGAGCATCCTTGTGGACGTATGTGACATGCAGCCTCAAGAAAATTACTGCGCATGCGTACATGTGCGTGAGTGATGCGCATGCGTACATGTTTCGTGAGTGATGAGCAAAGAGGAGGCTAGAGCTGCAGGGGGTGGGGGTTCAGCGGGGTTAAAAGGAGGGTGGGAGGAGTTATAGGGGGGTGGGAGGAAGGTCAGAGCAAAGGTTGACTTGAAGAAAATTGTTTGCCGTGGAGGGGTTAGCTGGGGACATAAAGGACATTAGCTCTAGGACATTTAGGACAGTTCCCTGCAACAGTAGGACAGAGAGGAAAGTCCTCTGTAACACTAGGACATTGAGAACAGTCCCCTGCCACAGTAGGATATAGAGGACACTTCGTGCAACAGTAGGACATTTAGGACAGTTCCCTGCAACAGTAGAACATAGAGGACATTCCCTGCCACAGTAGGACAGAGAGGACAGTCCTCTGCAACAGTAGGACATAGAGGACAGTCCCCTGCCACAGTAGGTAATTGAGAACAGTCCCCTGCCATACTAGGACATAGAGGACAGTCCTCTGCAACAGTAGGACGTAGAGAACAGTCCCCTACCTCTGTAGGACATAGAGGACAGTCCCCTGTAACAATAGGACATTGAGGACAGTTATTGCGATCAAGAATTTAAATGACAGTCCTGTCAAATCTAAAACGTTTAAATCTTTCATTGTTGAGAAGTAATTTTTTAGGTGTTTACTGTCGGGGTCTTTTGTTCGATATCATGACGTCGTCTCAATACAACAGAAAAGATTCGCCAGGACGGAAAGATAAAGTGAGATTGTGTCTGGGGCTTTGTGTGAAGTCGTGTGTGGGTTACTTGTGTCGACTTATGGGGTGTTTTGTGCTAAACGGCGTAGGTTTTGTTTGGTTATGTAGTGGTTAGTGTTAAGTAGTGTCGACTTATGGGGTGTTTTGTGCTAAACGGTGTAGGTTTTGTTTGGTTATGTAGTGGTTAGTGTTAAGTAGTGTCGACTTATGGGTTGTTTTGTGCTAAACGGTGTTTAATACTGAGTGGTGTTCTTTATAATTTGTTGTTAGTAAAAATCTTGAGTTTTAATTTTTTTTCTCGATTTTACTTAATATTTCGTATTATTATTATGTAATCTGAAAATTGTCCAGAAGACTTCCACAACACGGGGACATGTCATACAAAAAAAATAATAAAAGAAACAATATTTTAGACTCACCACGACGGGATGGGTTCGGAAGGGTGCGGGTGGAGTGGGGGGGGGGGGGGGGCTCATGTGGTGAGGCGAACAGCGTTAAAACGAACTAAGATTGATTCTGGTATTAAAATGTAGTTTGACTTGAAGAAGAAAAAATTGTCCTGGTCATCGACGATCGCCGTGAGGGGTGGTGCAGGAGAGGTGCATGAGGGGTGCGTGAGGGGTGCGTGTAGCAAATTTCACATCTGGGGTGAGGGTGGGGGATCAATGCGTGAGAAGTTCACTGTTTGCGTCTGCTCCGGCTAAGACGATGTTCGATCATGTGTTTTGTTTTGTTGGTATCGCCGACACATGTATCGCCTACATCGGTATCGACAAAAAGGTATCGCCAGCTTGAGTATCGTCATGGGGTATCGCTAATATGAGTATCACAACTAGTTGTATCGACATCTGAAATAATCAATTTACTCTTATATTAAGGGTTAAAAAATAAACCAATGAGAATAGAAAACGACAAAATTCATTAACCACAAGTATTAATATTCATTAACCACAAGTATTAAAATATTCATTAACCACAAGGCCACAAGTATTATTAAGAATATAAAAAAAAATGTCGATGCTTTTATTTCTTTTGAAGTATAGGTCTATAAGCCTAATGTAAGCCTATATATATATATATATATATATATATATATATATATATATATATATATATATATATATATATGCCTATATATATATATATATATATATATAGGCATATATATATATATATAGGCATATATATATATATATATATATATATATATATATATATATATATATATATATATATATATATATATATATATATATATTTATATTTATATATATATATATATATATATATATATATGTGTGTATACACACAAAATTCGACGTGCGTAGATATCTGAGCAGACTCTCCATACTTTCCTGTCAGCGGCTAGAAATATTTTAAAATGCAGTACAAAATTAAAACCTCACTAATTAGGCTCCCATCCCAATTAGCCGTAGCCTATTCGCTTTCCGCCTCTTGTGCTTTTCGCACCCCGTGTGGTCCCGCCCCCTCCACGCGCAGAGACTAATCACAGGAAGCCTTTTAAATAAAATCAATAACGGCAACAGGATTGGTCAGGCCAAATGACGCAATCATTGACGTCACGGTAAGCAATGACACCTTTAAAAAAACTTCATCTAAAACATCCAGGATAAAATAGATAATTACGTAAAAAAAAAAACTTCAAATTGTTCCATCTTTATATAATCTACAAATTTTCAATTAATGGCAACAAAATGGGATGTCTACAATTCGATATTGGAAAAAAAATTTCTGGAGCACTTTCTGCATAACAATTCTTTTCCACATTAACTGTCCATGTTTTTTTCTCCCCAAAAAAAAAAAAAAAAAAAAAAAAAAAAAAAAAAAAAAAAAAAAAATGGGAAAAAAAGGAGAGAAAAAAAAAACAGAATCTTATCTAATCCATTTTTTTCCAAAAAAAAAAAAATAAAAAAAAATAAAATGGCCAACTCTTTACGTCAGAACGGAGAGAGAAAACTAAATAAGACAATAAATATTAATCTAGCCAATCCGCTCAAGGCTACTGACATGTATAAACTCTCATTAGCATATTTCGCTGTTGAATACATGTTTGCTAATTTCAATATGTCTGCTCTGTTTTGATACATTTGCATAATTCACACATAAACTAGGTGTTTTCAACGCTTTATAAAGAAATTCGTATTAATAAAAAAAGTGTTACATTATACACAAAAAATAAATGGATAGAAAATAAGTATAGTTGCTTATGATATCAAACACAATAAAAAAAATGAACGGGTTTTAAAATGATTTATACTTTTTATTTTATCATAAAGAAAAAAAATTGATAAAAAAACTTTTATATCTGTTTAGATTATGTATTCAGTCTTCACACCCCTTCTGCCGTGTTAGCAACAATACCTAAAATTAAATATTGCTTCAATATAAATAACATAAGAATAAATCTAAAAATTTCCATAATTCAAAACAATAAAAAAAAATAGACTAAGCCCTCGTTGTGAAAAAAAATGATATTTCAAAGTAATTTATAATACAATATAAATAAATAAAGAATACACGCAAAGCGTTATTATGACTTAATTAAAAATAGCTGGAAATTTTTCAGCTGCATGTTTTTTTATGCCTTAAAGAAAGCTCTTCCCGGCCCATATGACCGCCCTCTATCCTGCCCTTTCCAATTAGTGCAGTGGCCGAGCGTACAGCGAGGGGGAAAAAATTAGAAAAGAAATGCGAGAGGCCGAGAGAGGAGGGGGAGAAAAAAAACGGTTTCCAATTTTGTGAAAAATCTATGCACGGGCAGGTCTCCAAGGTTGGCCTATGCAGCAGGTTGCTTCATCGTATTACACAACATCGGAAATTTGATGCGCTCTGCAACAGTCCCCCCCCCCCCTCTGTCCCCTCCCCACACTTCCTCATTCCCCCTACCCACCCCCGTCACTGTCGCCATGTTATTCTTTATTTTTTATCTTCATTTAACCCAGTTTCTATTTTGCATTTTAGAAAATTTTAAAAATATATTTTTTTTATTCCAGCCCTGCACGCCTTGCTTATGCATTGTCACCTTGAAATTGTGCCCGACGCAATTGTTTTTAATACAGCCGTACTTAACCCTTCCCCCTAAACACCCTCCACCCCCACCCCTCCACCCGAAACACCTTCCTTCGCACCCCGGAATTACCCTAATAACCAACATGCCCAAATGCTCACAGTAAATCAATTTTAGAGTGCAACCCTCGCCACTTGCAATCTTATCTCCCCCTTTCACACTTCTCTCCCTTGAAAAAGAATGAGAAAAATTCTTCAAACTGGTGGCGTGTTTTTTTTTTTTTAAGTTTTTATTTTAAAACTCATCTCATCCTTCATCCACCCCCTACCCCCACCCTCTCCTATATTTTTCCCAATTTTTAAAAACCCAACTGCTATAATGCCTCTATAACCCAGTTACAGGGTGTGTTTTTTTCTTCAAAGAAAAAAATATTTAAGGGAAAAAACCCACATTACCACTGCAGTTATTTCCCTTTTTCCCCTCTTTAAAATTCTAAAGGAAGGAACAACCACTGCATTTATCTCCCCCTACCCAGCTCCCCCCCCCCCCCCTTTCCCCTTCCTCCTTCCCACTGCATCCACTTTCTCTTCTCATTTCTCCCTAAACCCTCCTAGGAATAGAAAAAGGAAGGGGGAAAAAAAAACACAACAAAACAACAGCCACCAGTTCTCCCCCTTTTTCGTTGAGCTCACAGAAGGGGAGAGAACAAAAATTCGCCTCACCAGTGCGCTGCGCTTACCCTTTCAATATCTTTTGGTGTGCACCACCGCTTTCTCCTGCTCCCGAAACATGTATTTTTAGTCGCGCTTTGCTTAGTCATTGGTGCAGGGGGCGGGGGTGAGGCGGGGTAAAGGGACACAACCGGATATAGGCCTATCTGTTTTAAAAGAAATAAAACGGCAAACAAAGGGAAGTAATAGACTTGCTTTTACGAATGCTTTCGATTCGATTGTTTGTTGTTCATAAAACGTCTTTAAAAACGTCTTACATTTTTTAAATGATTTTTTGTTATTTGACGTCGTATTTGACTACAAGAAATTATTTTTTTTTACAAAGTAAAATCATTTTAAATAAAATATTTAAAAGAGAAAAACATTTTTTTCTCACATACAAATACACAGCTTTTGACATACAACACAGAGGGTTTCTTGTCTTGTTATGGATTTGAACCCGTGTACTAGTGCAGACTCTCTGGTAATACATTGATTCAGCTTGCTGATATACTGGGGCTAATACTGAAACAATAAACAACACAGGGCACGTGAATATTATACACAGATGTGTAGGCCCCCATAGACGATATAAGCACGTTGTGTAAGCAACGTTACTGTATTATACTATATAATAGTGTAAGCATTTTGTGTAAGCAGCTCCTTTATATCCCACGTAATTATGTAAGCACTGTGTAAGATGAGTCTTCATAATGATATAGGCACTTTGTGTAAGCAACGCTACTTTATACTACATAATATATAAGTATTTTGTGTAAGCAGTACTTCTGTATCTCACGTAATGATGTAAGCACAGTGTAAGGGGAATCTTCATAATGATGTAGGCACTTAGTGTAAGCTGAACTTCTGTAGATAATGATGTAAGAACATTATGTAAGAATCACTTCTGTACCCTAGATCATTATGTAAGCATTTCGTGTAAGGAGCACTTTTGTATCCCATTTAATGATGTAAGCACTTGGTGTAAGGAGCACTTATGTAATCGCCAGCTGAGTTAATCCACCGAGACTTCACTGTGGGCGTGGTCTATTGTCACGTGACATGGATAAACAGTGCCGTGTAGACACACCCATCTCCTTGTGGACATTTTCAGAGACATCTAGAGACATTTTTAGGACGGTAGCTCTTTTGTAAGGCAGGGGAAGTAACAATTATTACGGGATTCACTCTACTCAAGGACAGTCACTCTAAACAAGTTAGGCCCATGTAAACAAGTTAAATCACCCGCAACACGCGAAGTTATTCTATTTTAAGAGAGGCTACTCTATATAATGTAAGTCATCCTATATCAAGTAAGTCAACCCACACAAGTCACCTCCTCACAAGCCGCCCCACACAAGTCACCCCACTCTAGTCACTCCACATCAGTTATCCCACACTACTCCAAACATATTACCCCTAACATTTAACCCCACACAATCACACAAGTCACCCCCACACCAGTCATCCCACATCGGTCACCTCCACACACAAGACACCGCACAAGTAACCCCCACACACCAGTCACCCCCACACCCTTCACCCCCACACACCAATCACCCCCCCCCCCACACACACAAGACACCACACCAGTCACCCACACACACCAGTAACCCCCACACAATCCACCCTCACACAAGTCACCCCCACACACCAGTCACATCACTCACCATAACAGTCCGCCATCACATGCATCACGTAACCCGACTCACCACGCGTGTATAGCTTGTATCTTCCCACTACACTACTGCCTGCCTTGGTTAATAATTCTATTGAAATTAATTACCAGGCTCTTGTAAGTATAGATCACGTAAATGAGCCCCTCCCCCGAGCGTATTAGCAAGCCAGGGACAAAGCCCAGCCTTACGGTAGGGAACAATGCAGGAACTAGTCATGTCTTTAAATAACCAGATTTACATCACGTTCAGCCTCAGCACACCATTAAACCGTTGTCTCACGTTAAGTATACTGCTATTGCCCATATACATATACGTATACATATATATATATATATATATATATATATATATATATATATATATATATATATATATATATATATATATATATATATATATTATGTGTATATTATATATATATATATATATATATATATATATATATATATATATATATATATATATATATATATATATATATATATGTGTGTGTGTGTGTGTATATATATTATATATATATATATATATATATATATATATATATATATATATATATATATATATATATATATACTTGGATATTGGATACACTAATCGAACCCCACCCCCAAAATAAATTCCTGTCTCCGCCACTTGCTACAAACATTATTTATAAGATTTTCATGAGTCCACTAGCCCCACTGAACATGCGCAGTTGAAATCTTACCATAACGGGAAGAAAGAAGATATAGGTTTTTAATGAGCGGGTCGGGCAAGTAAGATCTCATCTCGTATGGTCATCTCGCCCCCCTGCATGCTAATTCTGCCGGCCGCTGGTCGCAGATTTATGACCGTCGATACACTCCGGCAGGACGCCGTGGTGATAAACTGCTACCGGGGGACGATCAAGGATGAAAGAGGGGGGAGAAATTTCGGGGCGCTGGGCGCCCTAGTGAGGGTTACTGTAGATGGGGATTAATCTGAGAAACATTTCAAACACGTGACACCAAAGGATGACTCGCTGGTGATGACGTAAGATAAGTCATATGACTTAGGGAAGATGCGATAACGTATGTGATGACATACGTAATGACTTCCTATATGACGGAATAGGATAGTATGCCTTAAAAAAACCTAGTAATTACTTCCGGACCTACAACCCCTCTACCCCACAAATAGACCGGACCTTCCACCCCTTTGTCCCCAAATAGACTAGACCTTCCACCCCTCTGTCTCCAAACAGACCGACCTTCCACCCCTCTCCCCTACAGTGGTAGATCACCAAACGCTATAACCAACATTGAATCGAGTCACTCAAAAACAAATCCCATCGTTCTTACATTAAAACACAATAGATCAATAGTTCAAGGTATGGGGGTGTTGTTTTGGCTTACACGGGCGACAGGATGTAATTATATTCGTGAAACTCTGCTAAACGATTGGTTTCAGCCACTGAGTACTCTGCCGCTTATTTATCTAACACGCACGACCCCCCCCCCCCCCCCCATCTTAATAAAACCTTAACAGTTGTGTGGATGTCTACCCGCGCCCCACAGGGGAGCGTCGGAGAAGTCTACCCCACGGGATGTAAAAGAAACAGTGTACATGTAAGACATGGTCAAGGAAAGAAAAGAACTGCTCAACTCTAAGAAGAAGAAAGGATTGTAGACAAGGAAAAAAGGATGGAGGGTATGAGGGATAGAGAGAGAGAGGGGGGGGGGAAGAGGTGGGGGTGGGGACCAAGGCGCCCAAGAGGGTTCAAGGGTTTAGGTCCAGCTTTTGTCCACCACCGAACCACGGCTGTCAGAGCCGGTCTGAGTGCGCGCGCTCAAAGTTGATCTACTCAACCGCCAATATCTACAGCCGTCACGGCAAGACGCGGCTTGATGCGGCGGTGCGCGCCTCTTCAGCGGGAATACCCCAACACAAATATCTCTATCAATGACGGACCGAGCTAAAAGACAAGGGGGAGGGGACGTGGGGGGGTCGGGGTGTTAAGGGAATTGATACGGTGCGGGGAGGGAATTGTGGTGGTTGGGGGGTCACTTTACTTGAGGTTGAGTAAATTCTTTCCAGTAATTTGTCGCCTCGATCGGTGAGCTCAGCAGACGTTACTTGGAATACTGTAAACTCTTTCATAGTTTGCAATTTGTTATTTTGGAAGTTACTTTGAATACAGTAAACACCGTAAAACTTCGACATGTTTTTTTTCTGCTTTAGAAATGTACATTAGCAAAAGCTGTTTGTAGTATTGCTAAAATAAGTAAAAAAAAAATAACGACAAGATAAGCTATTGTGTGTTTTGGTTAGTGTCATCGTAATGAAGATCGTCCGCTCTACCACTCGGCCACCCTTCTAAACAACACTTGAAATAGAGAACCCTCTTGGCCCCCACCGACACCTTAACAATCTTCCGGTGCTATGGGTTGCAAACGTGTTTTTTTACGAAGACCTTGTGTCTTGGAAACGTCATTTGTTGTATAAAAGTGCCTGTGTTATTGTTTTCTTTTTTCGATTAAAAATGTTTAAGTCCAATGGGATATACTTTCAATAGGGAAGGTGAAGTAGAGTTCATCTGTTTCCCTGACTTCGGCAAAAGAAGTGTTAGTCTGGTTAATTCAATACTCAGCCGCCTTCACTTTTCCTAACGTGAGAGGTGTGGATGGACTCAAATCCCGTTTCTAAAATGTGACTTTAAACTCAATCCAAACTCTATTTCACCTAACATACATTGAGTGAGTACTCATGATATTCTTCATATGCTACACCATCCTACACTGACCCATCCCCCACCCCTCACGTTATTTAAACCTAAACCCACGCCATCACCACCCCTGCGACGATTTACAACCGCACTTGACTGCACCCCACCAAACATGGTATGAAATATTGAATTCCTTGATTGTTGCCAGTCCAATATCGACCCCCCACCCCCACCCCACCCCACCGCCCTTTTCTCCCCCCTCCCTTTCTTTATAAATCCTCTCTTTAATTTACTACTCCCTCTTGAAGGGAGGATTACCGCGTCCTCATCTTTTCCAATCTTCTCAAGTCCCGGGCACCACGTCACAAAAACCAGTTGAAATATCCCTCGATTGACATTCAAAATAAACCATCGCTGGTTCGTTGTGGTAGGCGGGCGACCTAGGGGGTATGGCTGGGGCTAAATCGTCATAGCTGACCCGGAGTTATGGCTGGAGATACGGCCTAGCTGTTCACCTAGGTTGTATGGCTGCAGCTATGTTATAGCTGACCTTGGGGGTATTGCTATGGCTATCTTAACAGACGAAGTTAGTTTAGCTATTTCTTTACTTGCCGTTCGTTTAATTTTGATTTCAACTGAGTTTAAATGATTTTAAAAAAAAGATTTATCAAAAATTAATAAACTATTCAATCGAAGACTGTGCTCAAAGACCTATCTGTCCACTGACCTACCATTTATTTTAAGACCTGTTTTATCGCCTCATATCCAATCGGAAAACAGCTGATCATTGACCTATTTTTATCGAAGACCTGGTCATAACATTAGAACCACCCCTCCCCCCCTTTCCGTCCAGTCTCAAAGCTGACGCCACCACCTGTGCTCCCCCATTTCGTCCCCCATTTCCAGCGGTCCTCATCCCCCACAATCCCCATCGACCTGGTGACACACTTTAGTTCCCACCCCCCCTCCCCCACCCCCACCTTATGTGTTTGCTTATCTCACGTCCTACCACTGCCTCTACTAAACACCCATCTCTACACACACCACGCCCAGCTGTCCACAAACTACTCCATCAACAAACCAAACTCCGCCCATTACGTCTGGTCCCTCGACCAAAAAGCCAAACTCCACTAACAAGTTTACCATCAATACCCCCCCTACCCATCCCCCCCCCCCCCCCACGGTACCCCAGACCCACAGACCTGTATGCACTGGAATTGGTGTTATAGATTTTTTCCCCCATCCGGAGCATTTCCCTAAATTGCTACCAAGTAACCTCACCTAGCCCCCCCCCCCACCTCCCGCCACTGAGCAGCACCTCCCTAACTCTACACCCCTCACTACCCCTGACCAGCGAATATAAAAAAAAAATCCAAAATATTTTAGCTAACCAGTGAAGAACAACCCCCCTTCCCCCATCAGTTTTATCTCTCTTAACACCTCCCCCCACCCCCATGTCATCCCCTCGCCAACAATGTCATCCAGCCTAGGTTGTCAGTCTGTCAACGCTGTCAGTCACACATCGATACAATCAAACATTTCTGCAGTTAAATAGAAAACAATTTTTTTTAAAAAAAAATCACATTAAAATTTCTCTTGTTATTTTTCTAGGGTATCTCACAACTCACATTTAAAAAAAAATAATTTTAACAAGAAAAAAATAAAAATTGGGTAATTCTGTAGCCATCTTCAATAATGAATTTCAGCCAAGTTCCGATAACTCAGCAGGAATGGAAGTATTGATTAGAGTAGTTTCCCTTACCGTTGGCTGAAGAAAAAAAAAACAACTAACCCGGACACTAAAGCTGAAATATTTAAGAACAGCTATTTTCTCACACTCTGCAATCATGTCATAATAACTCAGCGTCTGATCATTTGTAAAATAAGTCGAATTAAAACCTGCATAAAAAGTCGAGAGAAATATTCGACTCTATGAAAATTAGGTTTGCTAGTTCATAAGACAGTGGACGTGTAATGGAGGAGGGGGTGGTGACTGGTGGGGAGAGTGGACTAACCACCCCAGGGTTTCTTTTAGATTTTTTTTCTGTGGTAGGTAGCAGCAATTGCTAAATTTCCGGTGAAGGTGGACACAGACTTAAGAGTAATTTTTTTTTATATACGTTACATATTTCTTCAGCGACGAAAAGATGGGGGGGGGGGGGGACAGGACCTCTCCCCCTCCCCCGAGAGATGCATGAAAGAAACTATACCCACTCCATATGGGGGGAAGGGGGGCATGACCTCTCCCCCTCCCCCCGAGAGATGCATGAAAGAAACTATGCCTATTCCATATGGGAGGGGGGAAGGGGGGGCATGACCTCCCCCCCACATCCAAGCGATGCATGAAAGAAACTATGCCCATAATAAAATAAAAATGGAAATTATGTTGTAACCGAATTGGTTAAAAAATTAATTGTAATTGGTTTAAGAAAAAATTCGAATGGTTTTCATTGCGTTCATTTATTTTTTTCTTTCTACTTAATTAACATCTTTTTTATATAGTGTTACAAAATACTTTTAGTGAACCAATTAAATATATAAATGTAATGTATAAGAACTAGCTGTGTAGGCTATAATAAACGTATGTTGGCCTATGTATGACTCGAGTTGAAGCCCAATGACAATAGTAGGATGTTTGCTGACAGATGTGACTCGGTTAGCCAAGCGAGCCTCCGAGAAGAATATGACAACTTTCCATATTGTCCACTCTGTTTGTCCACATTGATGTCCACTCTGTTTGTCCACATTGATGTCCACATTGTTTGCACGTGGCTGATGTTCGCCAAGCTGTATTTACCTGTACTGTGTTTGCTCACCTGCCGGCCGTGACCTTGAGATGGTGTCACAGGAGTTAGTCTGTCCGCTGTCTAAGGTCGCGAATAGCTGGACGGGTTTTCACCGTCTGATCTAGGCCGGGCCACTGAGATCATTTCATATCCCCCCCCACCACACCCTCCATGGCTTTTGAGTCCCGAGTCAGCTGTAAGAAATCACCCCCCCCCCCCCCTCCTCTCTCTACTTTCTTAAGATACACCTTATCAATGTTACAGTGATTCCCTACCCTTTATGGATAATGAGTTCCCTCCCCTGTTATCTGTAAGTAGACCCCCCCTCCCCTCCCCATCTGTAAGAAGTGCAGGACTTTACCTGCGAACGACCTAATAAGTAACGTGGGATTAACAAGCCAACGACTCACGGATTATCCCCCTTTTATCTTCTCCCCCGGGACTTATTAACCCGGGCATGCACGCCAGGTCAACCGTGACAAACAGAAGAGCTCGTCACCACACAGAAGGATTTCATCAACCCCCCCCCCCCCCCCCACGTCACACCATCCACTGTTTTCATTGACTTTTAAAAAAATTAATATAACGTTCTCGGGTCAACTACATATCTCCTTGTTGCTAATGTAGTCCCTAGTTCAACAAGTAAACCAGCTATGATAGGATTTATGATACGCTGGAATACAACAGTGACGTGGATGGATAATTCGAGATTTTAATTTTGTCGTCACTATACATGTTTTATAGAGATGGACTCTCTTGTTTTATGGATTACCTGGAGTCCCTGGGAAGGGGGGGGGGGATTATAGCACCCCTCATGCTCCAGACTAACTATTATATAATCATATTAGAGTCTATTACAGTTTACTAAAATTATAATGTTTTTTTTTTTATTAAATCCTAACCTTATCTTATATTCATAACACCAACGAAAGAATGTTTTCAATTTTCAAAAGGGCGTTTCATTATGTCCTCTTGTTTACATAGAAAAAAAAAAAAAAAACGTGCACTTTTTAAACCTAACAAAACATGACATTTTACTAGATGACCACACACTCACACACACACACAGACACACACACACTCACACACACTCATACACACACACACAAGTATAAATGAATAAAATATCGTTGGTTCAACGATAGGGACATTGTCTTCTAAACCCCCTCCCTCCCCCCCTCCCCAGCTAGAAGCGTCCACTAAGCGATGTGTCATGGACCTGTTGTGTTGACCCTTGCTGGACTGACCCCTTGTTCTGGCCCGTCCGTCTATTTGTATTTCCAACAGCGCTTTAGTATAAAGCGACACCATGGGTCAACAATAAGCCGACTCACCACGGTCACGAAATCAAAAGGTTGCTTTTTTCCGGGGGTCGGAAACACCAGTACATTATTTCACTCGTCAATGTAACACCGCACCAATCCACAACAAACACAAGTACAAAACTCCGCCAGATCAAAATGTCCCCAACATACCACAACATTTAAATTTAACATTAGCCAAGAGACTAGCTACGAATACCAACAGTTCACCACTCCACCAGATCAAAATTTATAGTGGATTACTGGACTTCTTGTGCAAAGTATGTTTGATCTATAAATCATATATATATATATATATATATATATATATATATATATATATATATATATATATATATATATATATATATATATATATATATACATATATATATAGGCCTATATATATATATATATATATATATATATATATATATATATATATATATATATATATATATATATATATATATATATATATATATATATATATATATATATATATATATATATATAGGCCTATATATATATATATATATATATGTATAGGCATATATATATATATATAGGGATATATATATATATACATATATATATATATATATATATATATAGGCCTATATATATATATATATATATATATATATATATATATATATATATATATATATATATATATATATATATATATATATATATATATATATATATATATATATATATATATATATATATATATATATATATATATATATGTATAGGCATATATATATATATATAGGGATATATATATATATACATATATATATATATATATATATATATATAGGCCTATATATATATATATAGGCCTATATATATATATATATATATATATATATATATATATATAAATATAAATATATATATATATATATATATATATATATATATATATATATATATATATATATATATATATATATATATATATATATATAGGCCTATATATATATATATATATATATATATATATATATATATATATATATATATATATATATATATATATATATATATATATATATATATATATATATATATATATATAATTGGGAGTGGAGACTGACATCAGTAACACACCGTTCTCAACTTGCCCAAAAAGCTAACGTTATTGACCTATTAAAATCGCAATTCAAGAAAACCAACTATCTCCACCATCGTCTGACGTCACGACCAGGGCCGAGCAGCGATTGGACAGCGCGACAACCTACTCGTCTATCTGGGGACCGTGCGGGACCGTGGCGAGGGCTGACGTCAATCACTGAGTGGCCTGCTGGTAAATACCAGTGCTTTGAGTCTAATTAATTCACACCACTGTCAACTGGGGATGTCAGGCCGGACAAATAAAAAAAAAAAATTCAACCAATCAGCTCGCTTCTTGCAGCGCTTTAAGTAGGTTAAGATACGGGTTCCAAGTTAAGAAAATGACGAGTCTATAGCTCTGTCTTTTTTTTCGGTTAGCCGTGCCTCATTTTAGAGGTGGTTTATTGTTAAAGATGGTACTTAATTAGTAAATACAGTAACCATAAGCTGCTACAGTCTGACTTTGCCAGGGAATTTAGGTGGTTTTTTACTGTTGTTTAAGGCTAGCCCTAAATCTAACCCCTCACCATAAAGCCCTAAATCTAACCCCTCACCATAACACAGTTATCCTGAAATCATAACCCTTCACAATAACACCTTTATCCTGAAATCACCACCCCTCGCCATAACACCTTTATCCTGAAATCATGACCCTCTCACCATAACACCTTTATCCTGAAATCACAACCCCTCACCATAACACCTTTATCCTGAAATCCTAACCCTTTATCATAACACTTTAATCCAACCACACAGCTTTAGGTAAGGGTTACATTGAAGCCTTCATTTTGGGACAAGATGCCTAGTATGCAAGAACAGAAAAAAAGTTCCTGCTGTAAATATGCTCGTGACGGCTCTGTGTCACCCTCTAACGGAAAAGTTCTACTTAGCTTATATAACCCATATCCACCCATCCTTAATCCCTTTAATCTTCTTTTATCTCACACACCACACCCGTTTACGGTATCACACGGTGTATCATATTTTAATCCCCCCCCACCTCCCCCATCACCCCCCGTCACTCCTGTATATAGGTAAGCAGACTGTCACTTAACAGATTACACCTTTTTAATTACACGATCACCACCTTTCCCTCCCCCCTCCCCTACCTGCTCATCCCTTACCTGCACGACCTGATGCACGCGCCTTCACACCCAGGTCTGAGAGGTCAACGTCTCCTACAATAAACCAACGTGAGCTGCTCTAGAACTCAGACAAGCATCCCCACCTCCCCCACCCCCCCCCCCCCCATACCTTATATTCGTTACAAAGCTGTTTACCTAATTTTCTCAACGTTTTAAACGCTATGATATTATCCGAAGGAATACTTTAAATTTTTACAGCCATTGAGAGCATGACTGAAAAGTTACACTTTATTTTAGGATTGTGATATTTCTTATATAATGGCACGAACTGTTTTAAGAAATTCTAATTAAGCGATGGATACACGGAACACTGGCCACTGTATCGTCTTTGGGATGCATAATCTCAGTGTGTGGAGGCTTTTTGAGGAGCTATCTACGGTATGAGGACCTTTCGTGGACCTATCTCTGTTTTGGGGACCTGAGGTAGGGGTGTTATATGTAGTGGGGATACATAAACATATACAGCGGAAGCGGAGGTAGGGGTCAACATAGGGGTTAAGCTGGGGGGGGGTGTCCCACCTTTAAATAGACGCAGTTGGATACCAGACAATTTAATTATGACTGCCGTTCTCTGGTTCCGTCATACCTTCACAGCCCCCTGCACATTCCGGCCGCGCTATTTATAACCCGCGCGTGGTCGCGGTGACCCAGGGAGTATCAGTAGGTCAGGCCAGGTTTAGACTCCCCCGGGGCCAGGTTTAGACTCCCCCGGGGTCCAGGTTCCTGCCAGACCCCGCGGTAATCTCCAGCAGCCGACACGGGTGTCAATCAAGGGCAGGACATCTGGAAGCTGGCCTGACGTTCTATGACTCAAGCCTGCGGCGTGCCTGCTGGGGGTGGCGGGGTACTACCCGGGGCCTGCTGGGGGTGGCGGGGTACTACCCGGGGCCTGCTGGGGGTGCCGGGGTACTACCCGGGGCCTGCTGGGGGTGCCGGGGTACTACCCGGGGCCTGCTGGGGGTGCCTGCTGGGGGTGCCGGGGTACTACCCGGGGCCTGCTGGGGGTGGCGGGGTACTACCCGGGGCCTGCTGGGGGTGCCTGCTGGGGGTGGCGGGGTACTACCCGGGGCCTGCTGGGGGTGGCGGGGTACTACCCGGGGCCTGCTGGGGGTGCCGGGGTACTACCCGGGGCCTGCTGGGGGTGGCGGGGTACTACCCGGGGCCTGCTGGGGGTGGCGGGGTACTACCCGGGGCCTGCTGGGGGTGCCGGGGTACTACCCGGGGCCTGCTGGGGGTGCCTGCTGGGGGTGCCGGGGTACTACCCGGGGCCTGCTGGGGGTGCCTGCTGGGGGTGCCGGGGTACTACCCGGGGCCTGCTGGGGGTGGCGGGGTACTACCCGGGGCCTGCTGGGGGTGCCTGCTGGGGGTGGCGGGGTACTACCCGGGGCCTGCTGGGGGTGGCGGGGTACTACCCGGGGCCTGCTGGGGGTGCCGGGGTACTACCCGGGGCCTGCTGGGGGTGGCGGGGTACTACCCGGGGCCTGCTGGGGGTGGCGGGGTACTACCCGGGGCCTGCTGGGGGTGCCGGGGTACTACCCGGGGCCTGCTGGGGGTGCCTGCTGGGGGTGCCGGGGTACTACCCGGGGCCTGCTGGGGGTGCCTGCTGGGGGTGCCTGCTGGGGGTGCCTGCGGCGTGCCTGCTGGGGGTGGCGGGGTACTACCCGGGGCGCTGACTTTTGTATACAAATAAACAGCAGCGGTTCAAGAATTTAGCAAAACTTTAAAAAGAAATTAATTAAAATTCAATTGTCCAATACGCCAAATAATTATTGTCATCATATATTCCCGCTTGTGTCTAAGACTAAGTAGAGTTCATCAGTTTCACCGACCTCGACTTACGGAGGGATATTGTCCACAGCTTGTTATTACACCCTGATATAAATATACAACATCCTTTCACACGCCGAGGTCAAGAAATACAATAAACTCTACTTCATCTGCTCATTGGACCGTTTGATCTATTTGTCTAGTTGAAAAAAGTCAACCAGGAAGAACCACATAATCGACCTTTTCCTCCCCCCTCTCACTCTTACAATTTGCAAAGTAGTATTAAATGCGATTAGTCTGTAGATTCTGTCTATACATAGCTATAAAAAGGGTTAGTACAATCCTTTATCCGAACCCCGGACACCCAGGTATCTAACGGTAGATCTAATCCTAATCCTAATGTGTCGAGCCATAACCCATCCTCGCCTCCCTTCCATTTCTTACATCTGCTTGTCTGACACATTACCTCCAACTGAACCCGTCGAACAATTGTTCTTGTTGTAATACAAACCCTAAAACAATCCCTACCCTACATCCCACAAACCCCACCATCCCCCACACAACGACCACCCAACGCCACACAAACCCCACCATCCCCCACACAACGACCACCCAACGCCACACAAACCCCACCATCCCCCACACAATCCCCACCCTAGGCCACACATCTGCACTATTTTACCATCTCTGCATGTGTCATCATTACGTTCTCTCCACTTAATTCTAATTCTTAATCTTCTTAACACATTTTTAAAAAAATTTTCGCTAAGCCGGTCCTGAAAAACGTGAACTACGTGCAGTTTCCAATATCAGGGAACGAAGCAGTAATAAAACTACCCTCATTAGCGACACCACTTTGTGTCACACTACAAAAACAAATCTCAAATCTGTTGTGTTTGTATAACCTGCCCCCCTCCCCACCAGACTACAACACTTTTAATTCTATGTCAGACGAAACTAGAACGGTCGTCTGCTTCTCGAACCACGTGACTGTCTGGCACCCAGACGAGCTGATCTGCCATTAGTGCTGTTAATGACATCTGACTTTGACACCAGAACTGATTTCACAGATGTTGGTAGACTGCAAACTAGTGTATATAATATATATATATATATATATATATATATATATATATATATATATATATATATATATATATATATATATATATATATATATATGTTACGGTCAAAGCCCGAAGTCTGCCAATGCTAGGATTGGCCGGCCAATCCGCGCATTGGCCAATATCGCCTCCCATAGGTCGGTCAAAGTCCGAAACTTTGCTTGATTCCGGCCTTTGGCCGGCCAATCCGCAGACTGGCCATGGTGGACCGGCCAAAGTGTTAATTAGAAGATCATCTGGCTAGGGACGACCGGCCAAAGTCCGAATTAGAAGATCATGAGCAGATTTTGTCATTTTTTTATGCCGTAAGGATCATGAAATTAAGTCTTTATTGATTATTAATTGAAGTAAATGACAGAAAAATTCAAGTTTTTTATTGTACTATAGTCTCAAACTATCAATATCATCATTTGTTACAACAAGTTGAACTTTTATGGCATTTAGAATTACATAGCAGCTTGTTATTTTTACACTTGCAGCGATTTGTTGTGCACTTAGTTGTGCAATTGCAGCGAGTGTAACCTTGGCCACCAGTCAATGATTGTGAAGATGCGATGGTTCGTAGTGATTTTTATCAGTGCCAACTGACGACAATAAGAGCAGTTTTTCGTGAAGAATTGAAAACTCACTTCTAGCATACAGTTGTTTTAGAACACCATGTTCCCTTCCTAATTTGTAGAAACCGCCCTCGACGCTCATGACAACTGCAATCACGCTTCGGGGAGCACCACGACCTCTGTCAACATCTGGAACACGGATGCGTATATTGTCACCCACTTCAGCATCTTTAAATTTTGTATTTGATGTTTTAAGCATCTTAGCACATTGAGTTTGCAAGCCAGTATGAGCTGCTGACCTGTGTTCCATGATGTCTCTTTTGTTGTGACACAATCTGCAGGTAATGTTCCCTCCGTACCCTTCGTCTGCTTCATTGGGTACTCCACAAATAGCATGGACATCTTTGCCACAGGATCCACAAGAATGAGCTGCACTACAATGTTTTTCACAAACTATATAGAATCTGTTGGCCACATTATTGTCACGCAACTGGTCTGGACGTTCCGCCACGGCAGTAGATGTCTTACCTGAGGATGTCGTTGCATTTATGGCAACCTCCATTTCTTGTTCAATGTTCTCAAGATCTTCTTCAGTAACTATTTTATCGTGAGCCCATATATGGAAACTAACATGGATTTACGTTTTTTTCTTTTGACAGCCATCTGCTATGTCTGTCTCATGGTCTGACGGCCCTTTTGATCCATGTCGCATTGCTTATAGAATGCCAAACAATACGTTACTCTAAATGAAAACGCACCCAGAATAATAAAATTCGATCACAATTTAATCTAGATAGAACATTGGCCAGGACGTCCCGGCCAGTGCGCGCATTGGCCGGCCAATGTACAAAATACGCTGTCAAGTTTAAGCGCTTCGGACTTTGGCCAGTACGTCCCGGCCAGTGCGCGCATTGGCCGGCCAATGTACGAAATACGATCTTAGTGCTAAGTTCTTCGGGCTTTGGCCAAGAGAGCCGGCCAATGCGCGGATTGGCCGGCCAATCCTAGCTTTGGCCTCACTTCGGGCTTTGACCGTAACATATATATATATATATATATATATATATATATATATATATATATATATATATATATATATATATATATATATATATATATATATATATATATATATATGTATGTATGTGTGTGTGTGTGTGCGCGCAGTTAAATTAAGTCGGCGGAGCTTCTTTTAGCTCAGTGAGCTTACATTTAGGTGTTGTATAAGAAAAAAATTTCTTTAATAGTAGAGCCCTTCTTCTTAGTACCTAGTACATATAAAAGTAAGTAGAATTGAGCTAACTTATCAACATTTCTGTATTTACATAGATCACTAACACTATTCACAATGCTATCTGCTTGCTATCAGCAATTATTAAACGCATACGTACATTGTTATTTCAACTCCCCCAGTGTGAATATAATCTCGCTCAATTAGTGTGTACAGTGACTCACCGTAACACCTTTAAAATGAAAACACCCGTTTTTTTAAGACAAAAGGGGAAACATCATCCAGGTAGTTTAGTCTCCTTCAAATGGATTCGTTAGTTATCAGACGGGAAGTTCAAAACCATTCAGGCTGTCTGATGAAAGTAAGCCAATATATTAGGATGGGGGGGGGGGGGGGGGGGGGTTAAAATTATTTGTGCGGTTGGGGGAGGTTGTAACAGCTTGTGTGTGTGTGTGGGGGGGGGTGTTGAAGTTTTATTGTGGGGGTAGGGGAATAGGGGGTGATGAAGTTACTCGGGGGTTTGAAGTTACTTGGGGTGGTGTTGAAGCTACTGGGGGGGGGGGGGGTGTCAGTGACTTGTAATTACGTAACAGTTAAGACCTGGCTTCTATGAGAATCTCTCTTCTGTAAGGTCTCATTCTTTTTCATGTAAGTGCCTCAATCTGTTTTATGTAAGTGCTTCAGTCTGTATCATATGTATTATGTAAGGGCCTCGGCCGTTTTTGTAAAGACCACAGTCTTTTCTTTCTTCCCTTTATAGCTTTAATTTGTATTATGTAATGACCTCAAACTATTTACAGGAGTACCCACTTTTCACGTTTTTTTTCTCTAAAAATAGCCAGACCAGACCAGGTTACACATCAATAAATAATTCAACGACCGTATCAATTACCACATCATGACTAGTTCAACGGATATAAATAGATTTATGATAGCACGAAACTAACATTCAAACGCCCCATATCATTCCCACCCTCCTCCACCTTTTCACCTTCCTTACTAACTCGTCAGTGTGACATCACTTCCTTAATACTTACCAAAGTCTTCGGCACGTTAAAATACGCACACGACATAGTATAAGCTATACAACATGCCGTAAGTCTTCCCTTTAAGTGCTACACTCCAGCATGTAGCTCTGTGCAATCTACATTCCAAAACACTCTATGGACACCCATCACTTACTCTAGGTTATTGTCACACCCCCACACCCAAACACCGCCCCCCCCCCCCCACCTAACCCTGTGACAGACACATAGCATGAGACATCAATATTTGATACCACCAAACGGCACTAACCTCACGTCTGTACTTCTCGCAGGTCCCACAACTCTCGCGGGATTTCGTGACATGACCCGCGGACAGTGACGGACCCGTGTACGGGGGAGGACCCGTATATGGGACAGGACCCGTATATGGGGCCGGTCTCGTGTATATGGACGGTCCCGTGTGTTAGGGAGGTCCAGTGTTGAGCCCTGTCCTCTTGACCACAATGTGACCATACAGCAACCCTTCCCCATTACCAGACCAAACCTGCCCGTACATAAAAGCAGCCGACTATATAAAACACGTATCGGGTCACGTGATGCCCGTACGACTGCGCATGTGCAATATTTAATAAACTTCTTCACGCTATTTGCCAGGGAATAAAAAAAGTTTTGGAAAAAATTTAGTCGCGATGGTTAGAAGTCAAACACCGGCACGCGGCACAAAATGTCGTTAGGTCGAGTCACGTGATAGTTTATAGCACATCACAACCCGGGGGTCGGGGTCTGGGTCGTCAGAGTAGACTCGTGCGCATGTTCCTATATGCATCTCCTGTGGCATGGCATCTAAATGGCACACAGGGACCGGTAAATACCTACTGCTACGCCCGGCAATTTCCGGCCCCAGTGCCGTACTACCGATGCGTGTGTGAGGCTGTATTTGATATAGATCGTACTGGCATTTAGTTAATACGGACAGACTGACACGGGAACGTTGTAAATTAAATCCACTCACCCATGTTATTGGCGGTGTTAAATGTTTGATGCTTGGATTAGCTGACTAGAGTTTTAACACTCTAAGTCTCACTAGCAGGGACCTTATTAAAACCTCGCCCCTGCTAGTGATGAAACCAATCCCATGGAGCGTAGATGTCGTGGCACTGGACATCATCAAACACACGCCCTATGGGACGTCGCTACTGTAACCCATCTCACCTGGACAGTGAAACCACATCCATGGACTTTGTGAAAACACGGGACCTTATGGGACCCACGCCCCTGGACCTCATGGTACCCACCCCCTGGACCACATGGTACCCACGCCCCTGATTTCGACCAAACACCCTGGCTAGGTGGTGCGTGGCTAGATAAAGCTGAGATCGCTTGATCACGTGACGTCTATTAAACAAAGTAAACTAAACAATTGCAGGAAATTCATAAGAAATTAATAGAAGTTAATTCTTAACAGTATTTTTTTTTTTTTTAGCTTTTCCTTCAGTCCAAAAGTCAGCAAAAATTAGTTCGTGGTCTAAAATACTCTAACTGTAGCAGTTTTAGCACCTATAAACAAATTGCGCGAAGCGTCTGTTTCCTTTATCTTGCTTGAAAACTATATCAATCTCATTGACAATAAGATGATACTACTGATTTAAAAATACCTCCATAATAACAATAGCCGCAAATATTGCCGGGCTGCGGGTTAATTATTTTCACGATTTAGTAACATCTAAAATAAAAGTACCAGTTATTTAAATACGCCGAGCAAATACTTGCTAGACCTTGACCTTCAGTAACCGGAAGCTGTCGATAACGGTTGACCAGAGAAAGCTGTGAATAGAATCCTAGCTCCGCCGATTACTTCATAACAGAAGTAAACAAAACAAAACGAACTATGTACATTTCATTACAGTGACTATTGTTTAGATCCTCGCCATGGTGTCATATCTACGGCGTCATATTTACATTTACACTAGGTAACAACTCGGAAGTGTTGCGCGCTGAGCATGCGCAGTCAGGCAATCATCCTTCGTTTGTTAAAAAGGGCAACGACTGTGTTTTTGTTTATCAGCGTGTGATGTCTCCACCCCTCACTATCCCCAGGTATTTGATTGTCCGGTTCTCCCAGCATTCCGCGCGGCATATGGTTCTGTTTCCGGCTTTATCGGATCTCTTTGTCTACCCCGGTTAAAGAAACCAATCACCGCCCGTCAAAAGCAGGCTCCAGCTGGTGTTACAACTACTAGTCACCTTTCCCGTCGGTGTACGATTTCTGGGACGGGGGAAAAAACAACAACACAACACCGCGCAGCCAATCATCAGCAAACACGAGCGACCTGTTTCTGTAACAATCTTGTGATCACACAGAAATAGATCAAATAGTTAGAGTTCTCCCCCTTTTTCCCGCAGGAGTGAAGTGGTTAGTTCAAAAAGTTAACTGCTTTCAGATGTAACGGCTGATGTCATACCTGCAATATGTACATGCATACATACATATATATATATATATATATATATATATATATATATATATATATATATATATATATATATATATATATATATATATATATATATATATATATATATATATATATATATATATAATTATATAGGCCTCTATATATATACAGGCATATATATATATATATATATATATATATATATATATATATATATATATATATATATATATATATATATATATATATATATATATTGAACCATGTCTATATTGCAGCAGTTTACTTCTTGACCCTCCCCATTCCCAGAATCTTAAAACAATTTACCCTCCCCTATCACTACCCTCTCTGCGCGTGTCAGCACAAATTACCGTCCCAGCCCCTAACACCCGAGTGACCCTCGCAGTGTACTTTCAACTAAACATTTCAAAAAGTCGGCTGCGCACAGTTTTGGTGCCTAAAGTATTTCAGGCTGGGCATAGTGCCAGCAGACGACCCAGACGTTGAGATAATGGAACAGGCCGCGCAGTCATACTGAACGCGGTTTTTTTTTCTTTCTTTAGACAGGTTGTTGCTTTCAACTCACCCCCACCCGCCCCACCCCCCAGACTCCCACTGGCTGTTAGATCCAAATAACTTACCACAAACTAAGATACCAGACGGAAAAAAAAAACTACCCACAAATTCTATTTTCGTTAGTTGTTTTTTTTCTCTCTTTGTCACCCATTTACCAGAAAAAAAAACCTACTTCACGTTTTGTTTTTAAAAATCTAACACATAATTCTCATCATAACTGCAGCGTTGTCACTTCAATCCATATTTTTCAATTCCCTTCCCCCATTTTTTAACCGCTTATTAAAGTGATCCAACTCCTCAAATGAGTAGCGGTGTCATAACGCAAAAACACCCCGGAAAAAAAATGTCTCCAGTAATTTAAAAAGCCAAATGTAGCACATCCAAAGACCGGCTCGTGGTGTGCAAGGTAATGAAACTCTCTTCTAAAGTTTCGAGGCTATCGCATTTCATCAGTCTTAATTAGTTTACATACCAACGGTTTTCACCTAATTTAAATAGGGGGGGGGGGGGAGGAGGCGGTGGGGTGAAAAATGTAATAATCAATTCTCGTTGGGTTTTCATTTTTTATTTTCTCATCTCAGAAGGTATGTTCTTTCATTTCTGACAAATCAAGATAAAAAATAAAAAAATAAAAAATATAAAAAAAAACGACCCGAAAAGCGTATACATGTATCGCATGTGATCACGTGTTAGGTGTGTGGGTGTGGGTGTGGGTGTGTGTGGGTGTGTGGTGGAAAAACGTGACATCTCACACAATTCCTATCATCTATAATCACCGATGTGATCCAGAGTTCGATATTAATCTTTTAAGAAATTAACGCCCCAACATAATTTAGAATTTAACTGGAGGTGGCGATGTGTTGCACGACGTTTTAAACATCAAGTTACTTCCCTTGAACAAATCTTTCGCTACTTAAAAATAATTCCACTTTTAATTGAACTAATTGTTCCGTAATAATTTCTCCCCGACTAACATTTCACTTTAAATTTGCTAGAGTTAATATCTCTAAGCAAGATTTACGTTGTTGCAAACATTGGATGAGTTTAATTTTAACACAATTAAAACAGTTGTTAGTACATTTCACGACAGAACAAAAAGTTCATTTTAACAACTTTTATCGTCACAATAAACCATTAGTTACATTTTAAAAAATCTTTTAGTCTTGTAAAATTGTAGCGTTTGTATGCTGCTAGCTTCTGTGTTTTTTTTTTTTTTAATTTTAAATTCATTCCTTAAAAAATTTTAGAATGTGTATTAACTTGTGTGGTTTTTAAATTGTGTGTTCATTTCTTAAAACCTAATAGGGTTTGTATTCACTTTATTATTTTGTATTTATTCCTTAAACTATTTTAGGTTTTGTGTTAACTTATGAATTTATTTTAATTTTTTTTTAAATTTGTATTCATTAAAATATTTAGATTCTATATTAGCTTGCGTTTATATCTATTTTTAAAAAAAAGATTGTAGTTATTGTGTTCATTTATGTTTTTATTTATTAAATTTTATTCTATAATATATTTTAAGTTATTTATTACTTGTGTATGATTTAACTTTATATCTGTTTCTTGAAACATAGTAGTTCTTGTGTTCACTTATGTATGGATTTATTTTATATTTAATCCTTAACATATTTTAGGTTTTATATGAACGTGTTTGTATTTATTTTATGTGTTCCTTAAAACGCTATAAGTCTCTGTTAACTTGTGTTTGTATTTATTTTATATTTGTTCCATAAAACGCAATAGGCCTGTGTTGTGTTTGTATTTATTTATATTTGCTCCGTAAAACGCTATAGGTTTGTGTTGACTTGTGTTTGTATTTATTTTATATTTGTTCCTTAAAACGCTATAAGCCTTTGTGAACTTGTGTTTTTTATCTTCCCCAGATGGCAGGCTGAACCTCAAGTCACATGACCGGTGTACGAGGAGTATTACATCCAATCACCGGTCACTTTCACCTTGACCCTGGCCACTCAGATATCCCAGCGTACACTTTGTTTTCACCTCGACCCCTAGCAGCGTGTATCCCTTGTGTTGAAGCTTGACCCTCCTTGCACTACACCTGACCCACCTTGACCCCCCTTGTCCTTGACCTAGAGACCGCCACCCCATGCTCCCCTGACCTCCGCCCAGCACGATGTCGGAGAGCAAAGTAGCGTGCGAGAGCTTTCCTCGGACCAGCAGCAACAGCAGCATCAGCAACGCCAATGGCAACAACAACAACAACAACAACAACACTATCGACAACGGCGACGGCATCAACGGCGAGGGCAGCCCCGGCCCCGCCGGCGACCTCCTCGACCACCCCAAGTCCCGCTCGTTTCTAGACTCGCTCGAGCGTGACCGCCGGTCCCCGCGCGACATGCACGAGATCCGCCGTAACTCCTCGCACGGCCTTGACCTTTCCAAATCCTCCCCCACCAACCCTTCGGACGAGACCAACGGCCTCGATCTGACCAAACCGGAAATGATCAGCGCCAGCAAATACCCCCGCAGCTCCGACCCCACCCCCTACACGAACGGCATCCCCACGGACGCCCAGCCCACACCCGCCCCCGTCAGCTACGGCCCGGGCCGATCCCACAGCGCCGGGGAGTCCATCTCCCCCTTCAGGGCCGACTCCGTGCCCAACGGCTACAGTCCGGACAACATCTCAAACGGCAACGGATATAAGAACAAGTTCCCCGACGCCTACGCCAAGTCCGCTGACCCCGACCGCTACGGTTCGAAACCATTCGAGTCGATGCCATCCTCCGCGGCCATGTCATCTTCATCCTCCTCCACGGCCTCGTCGCCCACCTACCCCTCGAAAATCCCCGACCCGTACAAGATCACAGAGAACTCATTCCCCAAGCCGCAGGACGCGTACAACAAAATCCTGGAAGACTACGGCCACAACGCCAGAAACAACAACAACAACAAACTCAGCGACGACTACCCCGGCAAAATCCCGCCCGAGTCACAGTTCGTCAAAATGGCCGAATCCTACGCCAAGCAAATCGAATCTCTCACCAACGGATACAAGTCGGATCCGTCTTTCAAGAAAGAGAAGTCTCTGTCACCAGGCGGGTACAAAAACGACCCGTCACCGCTGCTTGGTTTTCCGAAAGCTGAACCCGGAATGACCAACGGCTCGCTGTACGGCAGCAAAACGGAAGCCGTGAGCTCATCCTCGTCCCAGCCCCCCAACCAGTCCCTACCCAGTATCCTCAACTTCTCCACAAACCACCTCCGCGGGATGGCCGCGGCCGAGAGCGGACTGGCCAGCTACCTCAACAGTTACGGCGTCGGCGGGCCCGGTTCGGGTCCCGGCGGCGACAGGGGCGACAGAGGGAGCGGGAACGGGAACGGAAACGGCAGTGGGGACACGTCAATGTCCAGGTCCAGTCCCAACAACAAGCTGGCATGTCGGTTCTGTGGCAAGACCTTCTCACAAGCTGGCTACATCAAGGTAAGTGCTGGCTCACTGGTATCAGTCGCCCTCTCTACTTGCTGCATGCGGCTAGTCTATGGCTAGCCCAAAACTAAGTTACTGCTGCAATCATGGTACGATGTGGCCTAGCGGTAGCGCGCAAGACTGTTAACCTGAACGTCTCGAGTTCGAATCAAGTCTGTAGAACGTTCCTAGAGTCGACTCAACTCGTTAGTTGGCCACTCTATCTAGCAACAACGACACTATGGGTTTGTACCCCAAGTCTCCACTGGCTAGATACACAGAAAGTTGTTTTTTTTTAATAAAGAGTAACTATTGTAACATATGATTCTTATATTAGTCATTATAAAAAATTAAGGATTAGAAATATATGTTGAAAAAAAAACAGAAGAATTATCAACAACCATGTATCATATTTCCCTGGTCTTGCCTAAGACAGATGGGGCAGATGAAGTAGAGTTCATCTGTTTCATTGACATCGGTCTCGAGTGGATAGTATGGTCAGCACTAAGTCCAGCCGCCTGGTATTCACTAATTTGATCAACAACCATGTTTAAACACTACCATTCCGGCTAGACAACAAAGCTTTAAGAGTTAGAAAAAAAAAGATTTTTCACTATTCTGTAAAGAGATTTTCACGTTATTTTTTGTTTCTTATTTTAAGTTTTATTAAAACCCATTCGTTTTTTTTTTTCTAAAAATACCTGTAAACTTTAACTTACCTGAAGAATTACACCTGTAACCTTGTGTCCACCCCAGGCCCACGAACGTCTCCACACAGGTGAGAAACCGTTCGCCTGCTCCGTCTGCGGCAAGAGGTTCAGCGACCCCAGCAACTGGAAGAAACATGAACGTGTCCACGCTAACAACAAGAAACAGAGTCATCTCATGGAGTCACCTGACTCAAAGGTTGGTCTCTTTATGGCGAGTATTAGTTCAATACTTTCAATATTTGTCTGTCCACTACACTGGTCAGTTGAACAGAGTCATCTCATGGAGTCACCTGACTCAAAGGTTGGTCTCTTTATGGCGAGTATTAGTTCAATACTTTCAATATTTGTCTGTCCACTACACTGGTCAGTTGAACAGAGTCATCTCATGGAGTCACCTGACTCAAAGGTTGGTCTCTTTATGGCGAGTATTAGTTCAATACTTTCAATATTTGTCTGTCCACTACACTGGTCAGTTGAACAGAGTCATCTCATGGAGTCACCTGACTCAAAGGTTGGTCTCTTTATGGCGAGTATTAGTCCAATACTTTCAATATTTGTCTCTCCTCTACACTGGTTAGTTCAACGGCTGACTGAGGCGGTTCGTCCCCTAATCGTAATGGTCAGCTGAACATTTGGCTAATGACTTTGCTGATCCAATGGTCAGTTAAACATTTCGCTAATGACTTTTCTAATCCAATGGTCAGTTGAATATTTGGTTGAAAAATTATGTAACCTGTCTATCCATTAATCAGAGGAAACATGGCTAAAATTTAATAAATGACCTCTCCATCCACTGGTCCATTTAGAGATCAACTACCTACTGACAAGTCGATAGAACTACCATCTAAATGACCTATCACTTCCTGGTCAGTTAAACAAAAAAGTCAGCTAGTGAATTGCTAATGGCCAAAGTGTTATGATCTAGCCACAGCCAGCAAAAAAAAAAAAACAAAAAAAAAATAAAACCTACTTGATCGCTTTACAAATCCAAATACATTTTTAACTCTCATTCACACTTCCCATCAAAAGCTTAAGGAGTAAATTGAATATTGTATTAAAATCTCCTTTTACACATAACCGACCTCATAATATACCCCACCCCCATCCACACACACATCAACTTTTCTTTTAGCTTCATTTGTATTTAACAAGTGCCATGCTTTGAAGATCTGCCAGTGTGTAGTTCCTGCATTCAGGAGAGGACGCCCACACTCTCCACAACACACTTGTTAGTGCAGTGTGTACAACGTCACCACTTTATGTTGTAAATTGTTTCTTCCTTATGCTATTTTTGTCACAGCGTCTTTCACAAAACTTATTCCTGACACTCTACACAAGCACACAAGAAGTTAAAATTGATGTTGTAAATTTATTTATAAACATAATGTAAAATGTCTAATTTATTGTATCATCTTCTTGCATTACTTAGAAGAGTAGAGAATTTTTTTTTCAGGATATGTGTAAAGTCTTCAGAACCTCGAGCAGTGTATTTTTGTCTTCATCTACTAAAGTGTCTATGTTGTCATTGATCTTATTATCATCATCTTATTTAAGATTATCTATTATAACGTGATGTCATGACTTGTGATCATCCAATATAAAGTCTACCTGTTATACAAAAATACACTACCACTAATATTTATCCCTACCTATACCAACCACCCACTACCACCAACATTTATCCCTACCTATACCAACCACCCACTACCACCAACATTTACCCCTACCTATACCAACCACCCACTACCACCAACATTTACCCCTACCTATACCAACCACCCACTACCACCAACAATTATCCCTACCTATACCAACCACCCACTACCACCAACATTTATCCCTACCTATACCAACCACCCACTACCACCAACATTTATCCCTACCTATACCAACCACCCACTACCACCAACATTTATCTCTACCTATACCAACCACCCACTACCACCAACATTTATCTCTACCTATACCAACCACCCACTACCACCAACAATTATCCCTACCTATACCAACCACCCACTACCACCAACATTTATCCCTACCTACACCAACCACCCACTACCACCATCATTTATCTCTACCTATACCAACCACCCACTACCACCAACATGTATCCTTACCTACACCAACCACCCACTACCACCATCATTTATCTCTACCTATACCAACCACCCACTACCACCAACATTTATTCTACCTATACCAACCACCCACTACCACCAACATGTATCCTTACCTATACCAACCACCCACTACCACCAACATTTATCTCTACCTATACCAACCACCCACTACCACCAACATTTATCCCTACCTATACCAACCACCCACTACCACCAACATTTACCCCTACCTATATCAACCACCCACTACCACCAACATTTACCCCTACCTATATCAACCACCCACTACCACCAACATTTATCCCTACCTATACCAACCACCCACTACCACCAACATTTATATACCAACCACCCACTAACACCAACCCTTTCCCCTATCCACACCAAACGTCCAACCCATACACCAGCTTCTATCAACCATCCACTATAAAAACTTAACTCCACATTTAAGTGGGATAGTTTTCACTCGGATCAATGCTGACCAGACACCGGTAGATCCCAGCTGGCTGGGGGGTGGGGGAGAGGTGGGGTGGGGGTTGAAATGACGTTATCACAAGAATCCATCTTAAGTTTGGGGTTCTATCAGGGTTTTTTCCCCCTCTCTCCCCTCCCCTCCTCTCCCTGAAGCCGAAGCTAAAACTCTTTTAATTCACTGTCAATACAGTTTACTGTGGAGAAATAAATTACCCTGACCTTCCGTGTTTTAGGTTTACAATGTGCTGCATTCTTTTAAAACCAGACACACGCACGCATACAATTTAAGACATACATGTACCGACTCACACACCTTCGATGTAACCACAATGTTTTCACACACCCAGATACACATTTCAAAGATACACAGACATACTTACATACACATAAGATAAACTGTTTTACACATTAATGGTTAAACATGCATTGCCATACACTCTCACTTATATATGTACATATACACACATACACACTGACTAACCCTGCACAGATTCACACAACTCTGAACACCTAAACACAAACACACTCACGCCCCGTCGTGTCCAGAACCGTTTGTCTATGTGTGTGTAGGTCGGCGTGTCACGAGGATGTCACACACAGCACTCACCAATACACACACACCACCCACCAACCCACACACACCACTCACCAACTCACACACCACCCACCAACACACACACACACCACCCACCAACTCACACACACCAACTCTCACACCACTCTGCTAGCATGATCTGTGTTTAACCTACGCGATCCATCCTTCACTACAACAGACGGCCTCTCTACCACTTCTCACATCTCCATCAAACTCGTGTCATTGTGCACACCACCACAGCCGCCACCATGATACGTAACTCTACCACCCTATCGTCGCCATATCAGTCGACTTATTTTTCCATTAAAGAGTCGGACCAATTTCCAACATCTCATTTTGTTTCGAGTTTTTTTTTTGTTTTAGTAAAAAAAACAACCAAACACAGCATCAAGTATTCAAAACCTCGCGAGACTCTATTAAAAAGATTTCAATTTGAAAACGAAAGTGCAATTCTTACTTTTCATCACGTGGAGAGCTCACACGCAACACTAACAAATGCGAGCCTTCACTCGCCCCACGATGTAAAAAAAAAAAAAAAAAAAAAAAAAAGCCGCCTGGAAGAAAATTATTGCCCCTTACTCTTATTTGTCCCCCTTTACAGTCTATTTCTTTTCACAGCTTTGCTTACCTCACTCACCCAACTTTCGATTTCTTGGCCGTCCAATCGCATGTCTCCCTTTTATTCTTAAAATATTTGGCCGTGTCCTCCCCTGTAGGTCAGCCTCGGCCCCGCAGCTCAACAAATTTGGGTTATTCACGTTTGAGGAATTAGATTTACGGTTTTAAAATGGCCGATTTCTATCCTAGTACTGCGTCAGCTGACCCCGTTTTAAATTAAAACATGGTTAGGATTAGGTTTTAACTAAAGAAATAATACACCGTGCTTTCTTAAATTTTTATAATGGTTTAGTTTTGCATGGTAAACAAATTAAACGATGATATAGTGATGATCTTTTAATATTTACATCTACCCCAACCCATAGGGATATTGAATTAGGAATCGTTGTTTCACAAGCCTGAAGTAGACAGGCTATCAGATCTAGGATAATAAATTAATGCTCTTAATTAATCAAACCTCTTTTATAGCCTTAAGTTCTATTGAATAGTTGAACATTGGGGGACACTACTCTCTCGCCTTCCTCCATTCCCCTCTCTCTCTACCACCATCCCTAGTACCTCTCCCTGTCACACCCGTCCATTCCCTGATGTTGTTTACTCCCGCTTATTCTTTTGTCTGCCTCTTTTACGTTTGTCTGCCTCTTTTACTTTTGTCTGCATTTTTACGTTTGTCTGGCACTGCTCGTAGCCTGTGCGATTAAAAAACAAAACAAATTTTGCATCTAAACTCATCTCTACAATGTTTAATCACTAACAATGCTACTCAATTCACATTTAAAAAAATGTAAAAAATACACACCACACACAAACCTCGTTTCCCCCCCCCCCCTCTCCTTTCTCTCTCTCTCTCTCTCTCTCTCTCTCTCTCTCTCTCTCTCTATATATATATATATATATATATATATATATATATATATATATATATATATATACATTTACACACAAACACATATCTACACATATACTAATACATTTATTCACACAAAATACACATGCAAATATATGTATACATAAATAAATTAATTTAAATATATATATATATATATATATATATATATATATATATATATATATATATATATATATATATATACATATGTATATATATATATATATATATATATATATATATATATATATATATATATATATATATATATATATATATAAATTTACGAAAACTCAATTTACCTATTCTGTTGACTTTTAACTTTTTCAAATGTTACCGCATTGCGTGAATATAATTAATTATAACTAGCTGAATTTTCTCCGAATGTTCTCGATGCCGTCACGTGGTTACCGTATAACTGTCATCCTTGTACACCGGAACGTTAATGCCCCCATCATTGTAGCTGTTTCTAGCTAGACCCAAGCGTACTCCTCAAAACCCGTTGCGTTAATTAAATTTTTACGACACCCTAAAACTATAATTATCTCGCAAATCGTGACGACTTCTCGCCTGGCAAGAAAACTCTCAAATAATTACACGACTTGAAAACAACACGATCGTCCTAAACTAAATGGTTTTTTCGCGATGAAAGAATTAACACTTATCTCCCTTTAGCCACGCGCCGCGTATTTCTCTCCCCTATTTCAATTAAAAACGACTTTTATTATTCCGACTTATTGTAACAAACTCCCATCAGGGGCTGTTCGCGCGGGGACTAACCCACGGACACTTGACATTTCAAACTAAACAAGAGTTATCCTCATTGTTTTCTTGCATTCTAAATGTTACACAAATGGAACCATTTGAGTTTGAGTTTGTTAGCTGTGGAAGAGAATCGCGGATTGTTGGTACATTTTTCTTCTCTCTACAATCGTGTTAGATACTTGATTGATTAGGGCGTGGGTGTGATTGTGTGTGTGTGTGGGGGGGGGGGGGGGGGTATTGAAGATACACAAGTCGAGTTAAAATAACCAGTAAAAAAGCTTAGTTCATTGGGCTTTAAATGTCGTGGGTTCGAACACCAGTTAGACAAATATCCGACTAGACATTTTGAAAATTCAATTATCTTCTTAAAGCTCGCGCATAAAAATGTGAGGTTAACATTGGAGTTTAAAATGAAACCAGCAATGTAATCATACAGCATATCCTTATAATTAAATGTCATCTGGTCTTGAAGAGCAACAATTTCATATTAAACTTCGACTGGACATTTTACGAAAAAGCTGAAGAATTAATTTAAAGATTCGTTAAAGATACGTTGTTGTAAACTTGACGTATGTAATAAGTCTTAATAATTAGACAAGTAAAGGTAAACTAGACACGAGAAAATTGTAAACTTGACATTGTTTTTTACCAGTAAATATAATATCAAGACATTCTAGACTACTGAACTAAAACTCGATTATTTCACGTGAAAAAACACTGTGCATTAAACACTTGGGGTAAGATAAGCAAGTTACGCTATAGTCAACTCAAGGATACATTGTGTAGCCACCCTCTTTAATGTTACTGGTGGGTTTTATTTATAGATTTTTCTTCTAATTGGAATTCCAATTTTAAAGATATATTTGTATGAAAATAAAAATATTTCCTCAGTTCACTTTATTTTACTAATTTTACTACTTTATTATTTATTACAATAAAATGTAAGGAATGGATTTAAAGCAAAAATGTAATAATTTATTTTTATTAAAAAGTATATGTTAACTAATTACACAATAGGCAATTATGTCTTCTAAAGCTACTTTACTATTTATTATACACAAATTGTGGTTATTATACAAAATACTAGTTAGGTTAAGCTAATGAAAAAAATGGCAATTTTTAAATTTAAATTAAAATAAAAATAACACCAGTTGCAATGCAACGATCCCGGACAGAAACGAAACAATTATTTTCAAAAACACGCCTTGATTCTGATCGTAAGACCTTTTATTTGTGTTCCATGCACCCCCCCCCCCCTTTCTCTTTTGTTTGTGACCCCCCCCCCCCCCAGTACTGTGACCCCTAAACCCTTGTAATGGCGACCCCCCAACCATCTATACACCCCTGAACCCCTTTGACGGCGACCCCCCAACCATCTCAACAACATATACAGCCATCAGATATCGCCGTATAACAGATGATATTCCATCATTGACATCACCTCGTGTCTTGATCGAATCAGTGATATCGGGGGTGGGGGTGGGGGGTCGAGGGGTCCATATCAGCCGTGTGATTACCGACCCCCGCATCAATTTTGTCTGGTATATCGCCATCTAGAACATTCCTAACAATTACCTGAACTCCTGCGACATCTGTCGGGCGATGCGTTCAA